>NW_028282153.1:0-65939 GCF_059751285.1 Brachycentrus maculatus | reverse complement strand
TTCTATAGTTTTACTGAAATCACATAACTAGCACGTATACACTGAATTGCCCAATCGAGTACGTGTATCGATCCCGCGGCAATGTGCATGCTAGGATGCTAGTCATGCGTGCTATCCACTAGACTGCACCAGATCGGTATTATTATACCATAAAATATTGATTTACAACCTACGATGACATCATCTGAGTTTGAATGACATTATTTTCACATAGAAACTTGTATTATCATTATTTATTAAAAAGTGTTAATGTTAACACTCTCCTTTTCATTCATCGTTCACTTTGTGAAATACAACTTAAAAACTCCTAATGAAATTAGTATATAACCACTCACCGAGATACGGGTACGTCTCGAAACCGGTAGACGTAAAAATCTCGGTGAGTGGTTATATACTAATTTTATTAACATTTTTGTAAAAATGATGTAGATGATTTCGTGTATTTAGGTAGTATGTTTTCTAGGGATGGAAAGATTGATAAAGATATAGAAAGGAGAGTGAATGCTGGGAACAAAGTGAACGGTGCACTGAAATCAGTTATAGCAAATAAAAACCTATCAGCGGAAGCTAAACTGGCAGTGCACAACGGAGTACTGGTTCCAACTCTAATGTATGGAAGTGAAACATGGAGTTGGCAAAAGAAGGATGAAAGTAGACTGAATGCAGTCGAAATGCGATCTCTCAGAAGAATGTGTAACAAAACGATGTATGATAGATGTGCGAATAGTGAAATAAGGAAAGAATGCAAAGCTGAGATAAGCATTATCGATAAAATTAAGAAAGGTGTGTTGAGATGGTTTGGACATGTAGAACGAATGAGTGAGGAAAGAACGGTAAAACAAATTTATGAGGCGAATGTTAGCGGGAAAAGAAGCAGAGGAAGACCGAGAAAAACATGGCACGATCAGGTATGCCAAATACTTGAAAGTGGTCAGGTTAGGAGTCGTAACAATCGGCGGGTATGTATGAGGAGATGCATGAACGTGGAAGAGGCGAAGAATGTTTGCAAGGACAGAGTGGTGTGGCGCTCTATTCTCTCTGCCTACCCCTGCGGGGAAGCGGCGTGATGGTTAGTTAGTTTTTAGTTTTTTTTGTAAAAAAAAATAAGTAAAAATGATTTATATTATCCACTGACACTTCGTGATGGAATTGCATTTTTAATATATTATTAGATTAAAACCAATATTTTTAGCTTTTCCACTTTATTTTTATTTGACCAGCGACCGGGTTTCGTCGTTACAGACATCCAGTCTGATGATGTCTGTAACGACGAAACCCGGTCGCTGGTCAAATAAAAATAAAGTGGAAAAGCTAAAAATATTAATTTTAATCTAATAATATAAGTAAAAATGAATAACCACAAAGTAAATGCTTTAAATATTAATAATATTGAGAATGTAAAAACTCTTCTTCACAACACCCGGTTCTGGAATAATAATTCCATCATCAGGACTGTAAACTGTAGACTCTTTTTTAATCTAATGCTTTCAAGATACAAAGAAAAGAGGATGCTTTTTAAACACACAAAAACGGAAGAGAGCTAAAAAAACGAATATAAAGTAATGCTATTAAAATGAAACTAAAAAATGTGTTGATATAACCCAAAAATCAATGACAAAAACAAAAATTCAAATTCTGAGACAAACTCCCATTTTTTTAATAAAAATTGAAAATCATCTAACTAGTAAAATCTGCGACATCAACTTGAAAAATCAGCGACATCGCAGGAGGCTAATCCCTCTTAAAAACAGGCCACAAGGCCTACAACAAGATCAAGAAGAAGAAGAAGAAAATCGTGTTTTCAGGTGTCTCTTTAATACATTAAATAATTCGGAAAAAATCTAACATACATTTCGTGAAGTATATATACAAGTTTGAATAGTGTGGTGTCAACCAAGATAAGAATGGCTATGTTACACGTGGGAAAAATGATCACTTAACTAGCCCATGACAGGTAGTAAGCTCTGTAAATACCCAAACTTCCATATTTTTCTTCATCTATGATGTTGAAATGTCAAAAGTAAAAAAAAATGCATTGTAACATGTGCCCTCGGCTCGGGAAAACCCAGTGAGGATACATTTATTGTCGATTTGATATTATGAAGAATAAATTTATTTATTGAATCGCACGTATCAATCAATCAACTAGTAAAATCAGAAGTAAATGAAATGAAATAATGTTTAAACCATCATAGGTGAAAATATATTCGAAAGAATTTTCAACTACGGTTCGAAGAGAAAAGCTACTTTGTAAAGTTCCCAACAGATGGCTTTTTCATATGTCAGTTGTGACTGACATACGAAAGCGGTTGTCAAAATACTCAATATACACTTTTATATATTTCACAACTGCGGAGAATTTTGGCAATATAGTCTAGGCCAGTCTTTCTCAAAGTGGGCGATAACGCCCCCCTGTGGGCGTTCTAGAAGACTTTTGCAGGGCATAAGAAATCCAAAGAGACAGATAAACGTGCTAAGAAGTAAGATATATATTTTTCCCCTTCTCTATTTCTATGATGGGACATTCTGGAGATAAGTTTTGATAGGGGGCGCCAGACTAAAAACGTTTGGAAACCAGTGGTCTAGGCGAATCAAATTTATTTTAGAATAAACCGCATATCAGTACACATTTATATATATTTCCAAACTTATGATAAAAATGAAATAAATTCGGACCCTTATCCGCACCCCAATGGTGCATAGGGCACTGCATCATATAAACACAGTGTTATCTTGATCGTTAACACACGAAGGAAAGGAGATCAGCCCTCCACTTCAGGTACCAGTCCAGGGTAGCATTAAATAAATATCAAAGTGAAAACTTTAATATTTAACTTTAAACTTTAACTTTTTAACAAAATATAGATGTTCAATAATAACAGGATGGTGAATGTTACGCCAATGCTTGGTTGAACGCCCTATATATTTTTATCCATTCGCATAAAAATATGCTTCGTCTTTGTTAAGACATCTAATATACTGTATACACGATATTTCATTGACATATTTTATTTATTTCACAAACAGTAAAAATAATGTAATAATACAAGTAAAAAGTTCTACAATATTCACGAAATATCAATCTCTCCCTCGAACCTTCGTAAAATCGACACCCTGAAAATTAATTATATTGTTTTACGCCTGGACTGTTTCAGTTCCTTGTTTAAATACTCTTACCTTAATTAAGGTAAGATCCTTTAAGATAGAGTTAAAGCAGGCGTATAATAGAGCAGGTAAACAAGCTCATTCGTTATTAACCAAAGTAGTATCGTGTTCGCTAAATCGTGTTTCACAGTTGAAACATAAACCATAGGTTATCTTAGAAAATAGCAGATGATTTGTGAATATGCCCAACTACTAGCGAAATTACTTCTTAACACTTTCATCCCCTATTATCAGGCTCGTTATTTACAGTGTCTAGTCACTCCTCCACTCTCCATAGTTAAAAGCAGGGCTGGCATTGTACGGGGCTTGAAGGGACTTCGCGAGCCCCTTGCAAAACCAATATATAATTGTTCCAAACATAAAATCACTGTATTTTTTCAACCAATGGAGGAAGTATTACTGCATTTCAACATTCATTTTCGGATCCGTTTATGGTTTGTTATGACCGTTTACATATGAAAGCAAACGAAAAAACGAGAAATATACCTATTATTACATATAATTACTACCTACTATTTGATAAATTGGTATTAAATATAATATATCTTAGAATTAAACACTTCATACTCAGTCTGCATTCCATAGATACAACTTCCGAAATTTGAGTAGTGTGGTTGTCAATCATGCATACAATGGTGAATGTTGCACATGTGTAAAGTGATCGCTTAACCAGCCTATGACAGGTAATAAGCCATGTCTTCTAGATATATTGATCAATCTCGTGACACAGTACATATAAGTTCACAACAGGTATTTATGTTGGATTGAGGAAAACTTTTATTCAGCAGAGACCCTTTATTTGTATGCAATATCCTACCCCGGATTATTTTCACATCCCGTGAAACGCCTGAAAATATGATTTAAGGTTGTTTTTAAATAACTCATAATTTAAATAGTCATTTTTATTTACAAAATTTTGAGTGTATCTAAATACTCGTTCAAAAATCTGGATGTTCTCCACATAGAAGTTTCTTTTTTACATTTTTACATCTCAACATAGATGGAGACGAATGTATTTGTTTTCATCTATGTTGAGTGGTAGTCATGGAATTTTACCCTCCGCCAGTCCGGTTAGCATGATAAAACGGATGATTGACTTGGATTGGCTTGTGTTTTTGTTTGTCTTGTTTCGTATCGGTGCGCGATCACGGCGGTAGTCACTTTTATTTGAAAAAAAAACCGGACTGTCGGACAGTAAAATTCCGTGTAGTGCTCAAACGCCCTAAGTGGAGGAAATCCAATTTGTGAAAAAGTATTCGGATGTACTCAAAATATTGCAAATTATCTTTTTCGATCGCGAGCCCCTTTTTAAAGCTTAAACGCCCACCCCTATTCGCAAGTTACAAGTCACAACTTACAGTCCCCAAGCTTCACAGAAAGCGCCCATAATCGAAATGTAATTTACAGAATTCTCAGGGTCGTAAGGCACACACGCTGCACCAACTTACTCTCCCATATTCATTGTTCATGTTCAACCTCCCGCGAGTGGCTGGAGTCCTGGTTCTTACAAATGCTTTAAAATTAAATTAAATTTGGTTTATGGTTTGCATCTGCGACATCACCGACTTTTGTAAAAAGTTTTAGGTCCCGTTTCAAAACTACCGGAATATCATTTGAACACTGTAAAACGATATTTTCTACATCTTCTTCTTCTTTTAAGCCCTCTGTCCTCCACTGCTTCTTCAATATCCTTCCATTTTTTTGGTCTTGCAGCCAGTTTTACCCTCCACAACGGCGTTGTCAACGGACCATCTTTTTTGAGGTCTTCCGACACCTCTTTTATTCTCCCAAGGTCAAAATTTTACAGGTCCATCTTGCAGGCTCTTGTTTTGCAACATATACTGCTCAATGCCACTTAAGTCTTGCTACGAGTACCTTTATAAATAAAAAAGGTTAATGTCAGTTTGTTCAAAATCTCAAATCTCCTGATTTTAGAATTTCATCAATTGCTTTGTAGTTTTGACACAACGTTGCATGCGAATATGTTTTTACATGGTGCAAATAAAATTGTGTTTTTTAACACTTTTTTACCGCACTGGCAGCGCCATCTGTTGAGAATATCAGAAACATACGCAATAGTTAACAATGCTCATGGCGGATAGCTTGTCAGCTCAAAGGCAAGCATTTAGGGCGGGTTGTTTTATACAAAATATACCTGTAATTCGGGAATGAATAAACATGTAAACGTTAATTTATTCAAATCATATTTTTTGCTAAAAAATATATATATATATATATATATATATATATATATATATATATATATATATATATATATATATATATATATATATATATATATATATATATATATATATATATATATATATATATATATATATATATATATATATATATATATATATATATATATATATATATATATATATATATATATACAGCTATGGTAGCGTCATTGTTTTAACGTAATAGCATTGTCGTCTCATAGATTTTAAATATAATAATTATTTCTCAGTCCGTTTCATCTTCATATTGGTTTAAAAATGCTATTACAAGCGGAAACATTTGTCACAAAACTTATTTTAATGTGTTTTCAATAAGAAAATACAATTTGGTAGACTCTGAAAATCAGTGTTTGATTTTAAAATTTAATATATAAATTAAAATTGAGTTCTAGAAATTCAACGCCAAATCTACAAGTAATAATTATTTATATTAGATATGCGGGATTTCAATTATTTAATTAATTTTGCTAGACATAGAGTATAGCTAGTTTTGTAATAAAAAAGTTAAAAAACCTTTTTTTTATTAATTCGTCATTCACTTTGTGGTAAGACATGATTTATTTATGAATATAATACTTATTTTTTAACAAGTGTTTTATTTGTAATTTACTTTAAATATCTTACTGAAAATTTTAAAAGTTTATTTAATCACAAATTATTGAATTTTAAAAATAACGCTGCTCAGAAATGTGAATATTTGCGTAGAAGCCGCGTTTTATAATAATAATATTTCTCTAGCGAATTTTCATCTCATTGTGATCCGGAATAGCCACCTTTTGACCCCTTATGTGTAATTACATTACACAGAATTCCAGTGCTGTAATTGGTAATTAGGCCTTGTCGATATTGTCACACGAATTCTGTGCGGCGTTAAATTACTAGTGGAATTTATTATCGATATTTTTTTTGATTTCATAGTGTTAAAATATAATTAAAAAATAAACTTTTTACATTTAAAAAAAAATATTAAATATAAAAAATATGCATTTTGGTAGAATATTTGTTTTAAATGCCAAATACATGATCAATTTCCATATTGTCACTAAATAAGCTATTCTATTCATTTATTTATTTAAACATCCTTTAAACATTTTTTAATAATTCAAAAATAATAATAAAAACAATTACCTATTTCGGTATTTAACAAATATTAAATATAAAATATGTTTGTAATTTATTTTCCATAATAACTTAATAAGCTATTTTATTTATTTTATGCGATTGTATTGACGAAGAGACGGGTACGTTTCGAAACCGGTAGACTAAAATTTCGGTGAGTGGTTATATACTAAAAAAATTACAAAAAAATTCTAATAATTTCAAATTACAAATTATTATAATTACTTATACATAATTATTGTAAAAAACATCTAACCACAAAGTTAATTATTTAAAATATTTTAATATTGAAGTATTTAATTGGACAATAAGTGTTCCAATGGTATAATATTTAACATTTTAAAAAATATGAGGAGCAACGATACATTTTGTAATGCAGTTGATGCTGCGATAACTTTTTTACGTTTGCAGCACCTTTAGCCGAAATTGCACACGTATCAAAATTAAAACTAAAATACAAAAAAACAATACAACAGTGCATATAAATATAAAAAAATCTTTCCAAATTTAATGTTATATGAATTATCAATAATTCGCAGAATGGTTAACGTTACGCAAGTGTATAAAATGATCACTTGAGTATAAATACCAGGTTGAAATCCCTGTTTTTACATATTTGTTTACTTGGCATTTACTTTGTGAAATGAAATGATTTCAATATTAAAAGAAAAGACTTGTTTAAGAATACTTCTGGAAAGTGGTGTAATACAAGAGTTTCAATTTAAAATTTAAATTAGTATACTTTCTTCCGATTTTTTTGTACTGTTGATATGACTACTTTTCCATTTTCAGTATACATTCATGTTTCCGTTTGTTTTTTCTTCGAGTCCTGATTTCACGAATTATGATAATTTGTTTAAATTTATGTAAGCCCCGATTTCGTCCCCAGAAAGGGCCCCTAACCGTAAGGCGACAGGAAGGGTAGGATTTGGCCTGTATGTTTCACGCATTGTAGGTTTTGTCCCGGGTCGAGAATTATTCATGAAACCGCATAAAAAACGCATATTTCAGCAAAATTCTCGGGTATTTAACCCGGCCCGTTAATTTAATTAGTACGATCTCCTAAATTCTTGTGTATAACGCTTTCAAGGAGAATTAAATGGCTAACTATCGACAAGATTGAAATTCATGCAAATACAATATGTATATATATATATATATATATATATATATATTATATATATATATATATATATATATATATATATATATATATATATATATATATATATATATATATATATATATATATATATATATATATATATATATATATATATATATATATACATATATACATATATATATATACATAAAATTTTATCCTTTGAAGTCAATAAAGATGATAAATTTTAAGGTTTTATAAATTTACCCGAACGTATCAGTAAAAATGGCTAGTATATCTTACGCTAGTATTATGTTGACGTTATATAATACATTGAAAAATAAAACAAAAACCCCTTCAATAAGGCCATGGATTTTCATTTCTTAGTTGAAAATTCTATAATGTACAATAAAGTATTGCATAAAAGCTAAGTAAATTTTACATATACGAGATAGAGTAAATATTTTATTTTGAATGTACAATGTGAAAACGTACATTTTGCCTGGAAAATTTCAGCAGATATCCCAATTTCAAATACTTAAAAAGTACCAAAAAATGAGCAGAGTGAAGGATAACATTTCGGCACTCGTAAAAGTTTTACTTTTATTTTAATTTTCATATAAAAACGTAGGGCAATGTTTTCCTTGAAAAGGACAAAAAATGACACATATTATTTCGTCACAAAACCCAAGGCTGGAACAAAGAGGAAAATTTCCCTACTTTAGGGGAAATATATAAATTTCCTATTTTCTTCTTAGTAACATCGTGATGGTTATAGATTTCTGGGAAAGGGTAGTTTTTGATCCGTGGGGTGAATAAGGATCACATTTTGACGAGGGTCAAGTTACATAGCATGCGTGTTACATATTTAAAATAACAAGGGAAGTTTTTTAGAATATTATACTACCTATTCGCAAAATTAATTGCGAATTGATATGATGTACGTTATTTGATGTTAAAAAATAAAAACATATCGCTCACTCCTTTCAAGAACGTCATAAATCAAAAAACTCGATTTGTCAGGAGAACATGTGATAGAACATGGAGTATTTTTTCTGTTAAAGTATAAATATTATTTTTTAACGACATCACAATCTTATTATTTTTTTATGAGCCACACTTAGACTAACGAACATGTTATGAAATTGTAGTATATGTATGTTCACAATAATTTCTGTGTCCAAATCCTTATTCACAAATCCGGGTTTGTCCATTTAGGAATCATTTATATTGACGTCTTAGCAAAGATGAAGAAGAATGTAGAAGTTTTGGTATTTACAGGGCTTACGCCCTGCCGTAGACTTGTTTAAGTAATCACTTTATACTTGTGTAATATTCACCATTCCATGGTTGACAACTATAGTACTCCAATTTTTGGAACTCCTAGATATAATTTTTTAGGTCATTAATCTCACCATGGCACAGTACAGTACATGAGTTCAGAACAGCTATCTATTTGGATTTAGAAAGCTTTTATTAAACAGAGACCCTTTTATTTGGATGTATGCAAGATCCGAACCCCAGATTATTTTTACATACCGGGAAATGCCTAAAAATATGATTTTCAATTTTTTATGCAGCTTATAAATTTACCAGTTATTTTTATTCACAAATATTAATTATGTCTGAGTGAACTCAACGGTCAATTTTTTTCATCTCTTCAAACGATAAATGAGGTCAATTACTTTTCTACGTTCTCGTAACATGTACCCATAAAGCTAGATATGCGTTGTAAAATTGGCAACCTCATTATTATTTCGTATTCATAATCCGGATTGTAAAAGTTATGAATTTATTACATAAATCTAAAAGTTTGCAATAGCAATCTCCCAAATAACCTCTTTGTCTAAATTCGTAATCTCGGTTTAAGATTCTAGAAATCTATGAAGGCGCGGTTTTTCAATTGTTCTACTTTTAAAACATTTAAAATCTTTAAAACAATAAATCAATGATTTCTCAATTTTTTGAGAAAGTATTACGCATCACTGTCATCTTATAACCAATAAAATATTCTGATTATTTAAACTGTTTGATTCATTAACTAAACTCTGTCCAATAACATATATCAGTAAAAAATATTTATATTATTATGAAGAATAGATTCCTTAAATTTGATAAAAACATTTATTTAAATAAAACATTTTTAAATAAATATGAAAAGCTAAAAATTAAATATTAAAAAAAATATGACGCCAAATCTGTTTCGAATCATTTGAGATTCTTATCATTTATTGACATCTCATCAAAGACGAAGAAGAATATGGAAGTCTGGGCATTTACGAGGCTGAAGACCGTCATAGGCTGGTTTAAGTGATCACTTCACACTTAAACCAGCGTATTAATGAGATGTCAAAAAATAATATGAAAAATACTCCTATAATTGGAGATAATCCAGATTTGTGAACAAGTATTTGGACACATTCGAAATGTTGTAAATTTGAGATTCTCGCCAATAATACCGAACTCGACTCATATCAGTAATATATTATTACATTACTGATATTTTACCAGCAAAACCACTTACTGGCTAGATAAATCGGTTCCATTAACACGTTAAATATTTATTCCGACACATCATTTGTTCTCCCAAGGTCTCATCGTAAAATTCGTGGGGTCCATCTTGTGGGGTCTTGTTTTGCAATATGTCCTGCTCATTGCCATTGGAGTTTTGCTACACAATCCATGATATCCTCTACTTTGGTTATTTTCTTGGTAACTGCATTTTTTATTTTATCCCTCAGTCTTAAACCAAGCATGGATCTTTCCATAGATCACTGTGTGCACTTGAACTTCTCTGCATTTCTCTTTGTCAGAGCCATAGTCTCTAGTGCATATGTGTTCACTGGCAGTATGGAGGATTCGTATGCGAGGGTGAAACACAAGGTTTAAATTTATCCATTATAACATGGAGAATACGAAGTTATTATTTATCCATTAAAACATTTAAACTCTCGTATTATTTTAAAGTACTGTTATTCAAAACAAACTGGTGGATTGAAACTGTCCCCTGAGTGGCGCCACGTAAGATGCCACTAAAGATAACAATCTCCGTACCTTGAGTGGAGCTGGGATTAATAATATAAGACTTTATAATAACTTCCCCACGTGGAGAGTGATGGCAGGAGAGGGACGAAGGAGAGGAAGAGAGGTGCAGAACTAACGAATAGAAATGTGATAAAACGTAGAGAAGGGGTCGTTTTCCCGAACGCCAACTTCTCGAACTACAGAATCCCAACAAGGCAAGGTTGTAAAAAATTTAAGGACAATTTTATGTAGGTAGGTACCTAATTTGTGGTTTTAAAATATTTTATTACTTTCGTAACTTTTTAATAAATACTTTGTTCCTATCACTAGACTAGACAGACAATACAGGTATAGTAATTTAAACACAAGTTCATGCAACTTATTTGTGGTTTTCAAATATTTTATTACTATCGTAACATTAATTAATACTTTATTCTGATCACTAGACTAGACAATAGAGGTTTACAAATTAAAGCAAAGTTGAATGTACCATAGCATGGTTGTATGTTAAATTGTAAAAAAATAACGAGGCGCAGTTTTATGTACCTAATTGTGGTTGTCAAATATTGTATTATTATTCCTTCATAACTTTTAATCAAATACTTGGTTCTGATCACTAGACAAGTCAAAAGAAGTTCACAAATTAAAGCACAGTTTATGTACCTAAATGTGGTTTTCAAATATTTTATTATTTTATTTTTTTTATAACTTTTTTAATAAAAACATTTTTCTTGTTTGATTTTCTTATTTCATTTGACTTGACTAAACAATTTATTCGAGAGTGGCATTTACCAAGCATAATTTAAATTAAAATTGAAAAGATATTACCACAATGCGCAACGGTCAGGTTAGGAGCTGAAATAATCGGTGGGTATTTATTAAGAGATGCATTAATGTAGAAGAGGCGAAGAGTTTTTGCAATGACAGCGGTGTGGAGTTCTATTCTCCCTGCCTACCCCTTCACCGTGCACCATGAAAAGCACCATGATGGTTAGTTAGTTTCTTAGAAAACCTTAGCTTGTTGACTGAGGTTTTCTGGCTCAGTTTTAAAAATAAATACAGGATAATACGGCACTCTCACACGTTATATATTATACAAGTACTTTCGATTATCCAAATTATACGAGTCATCTATTTTAACTTACCCCACAGCGTCAAATTCACTGTTTATTGAGATTCTACTACCATGTAGCTCTACGGTACTAAATTTTCTAATTTAATATCCTTGTATATGTATATACTACATATTGTATAGTTTATTTTGTTACGCTAACCGACAGTTTGTGGTTAAACGTCCATTGAACAGACCACCCTTAATGGCAACATTTAATACTTTACTTTAGTCTGGCCTGCACCCTTCCACTATTTTAATGAGGGGTTTAACTTGATAGTGTTAAAATGGTGTGTTTAATTGTCTTGGATGTATTTATATACATGGTATATATGAACTTTACTTATGTGTATATAAACGATGGCCATAAAATCATGGTTCTAGAAGCAATTGCAAAGTATAATCACCATTAGATAAAAAAATATACTTCATCAGTAAAAAACTGATAATTTAATCAGTAAAAAACAATTTGTTGATTTTTTGCAGTTAGTTTATGGCACATTTTATAAAACTTAAAAATAATACTAGAACATTGTCTTTAACCACTTTTATGGAAAACGTGGTTCAAAAAAAGTTGTTGTCTCTTTTATAAAGTTTATAAAAAAACAATTGCCGAAATATATTTTAATCGATAAGTGTAATTATTTGTAATATGTAACACATAATTTTTTTCACTATTGTGCAAAAAGTAACATGCTTATTGGTGACATTAAACTAGTTTTCCTCGCCATTAGAACTAGATTTTTATGCTCTATGCATGTTTAAGAAAAAAGTAATTATTTTATTTACTGATCATTTTTGCAATAAAGTATACACAAGTTTGAGGCCTTTCTAGGAGTGATATGCAAGAAAAATTAATTGGGAATTTATGTTAGAACATTTAATAATATTTATGCACGTTTTCAGGTTCAACAGGCGTCACATTCAAGTCATTTTTCTATGGTTGACACTTTTACTAGATAGCTTATACAACTTTTTAAATACATATTTTCTTAGAAAGTAACAACAAGTTTTGTGATACCGTGTTTACCTTTCTAAACCATCGGAGAACATTAAAGCATTGTGCTTTAAGCCTAAAGCTTCTTGCATACTGGACTTAACCCCTTCGTAGTACCTATGAGTTTCTATGATCACAAATTTAAGACAGAAAAAATACCTATTTTACCCTTTCACTCTTGAGAGTGTCCTTTAGGTCACCATCCAATTTCAAACCTACCTACTCTCTTTTAAAAAATAACATTTTTTTTGCCTTGACAAAAGTAACATCTACTATTTTATATATTATAATTATTTGGAGTAAAATGTCAGAAACCATTTTTAAAATATATGTTGGGACTTTAACAATTAAAATATTGTTGTTCCTCAAACGACTTGTGGTGTTGTTGTGTTTTTATATTATATTTTTTGTTTAAATTTTATTCAAATTTAGTCATAATTAAAAAGAAATTCATATTTCAATGATAGATTTAGATGTGAACTTGAAACTGAGCACTTGATTGAAGTTTTCCTTGATCTTCATTTGCTTGTATAACCAACCAAATTAGCCTTTTAAATTTATTTAACTATTTTTTCTTCACTCATTTGATCCACATGCGCAAACCATCTTAACACACATTACTTAATTTTATTGACAATGCTATTCTCAGCCTTAAATTCATTCACTATTTCACCATTCTAACATCTATCATACATCTTTTTGACGCGCATTCATCTGAGGGATCGCATTTTGACTGCATTTAGCCTACTTTCATCCTTTTTCCAACTCCATGCTTCGCTTCCATACATTAGGGTTGGCACCAGGATCTCCTAATTGGCATATAATGTGTATTAGACATATACACATAGATATAACATTGTGTCTACAAGTATATATTTTAAAAATAAAATACAAATTGTCACATTCTAAATACGTTTTGGCTAGTGTCATTTGATTAGTGATACGGTCGCTTCATTCCTAGGGGATGTAGTAAAAGGGTCGTTAATTACTGTAGCAGTGAAAGTGTTAGCAAGTAAAGCACATGTGTAAGGAGGTAAGTGATCCTTGATTTATCGTTTGGCAGCACAATCTCAAATACCCGAGGGACTCATGGCTATATAAATCTAATACCCCGTTTCCACTTGCAAATTACTGCAGAGTGTAAGGGTGCTTTTAGTGGATCTCGGGAGAGGAAGGATTCCAACTAATATATGTATGAACACATGATACGTGTATAGACAGATACTACCTGCTTTCAAAATCTAAGGAATCCAACCCCTTTCTGGACTCAAATGATGCATTAGGCACCGCAGATATGAGGTCAATCAATTATTTTACGAAGGCAAAGGGGTCATCTTAGACCATGTATCATTGAATATTTTTGCATAATTTATGAGGCGTCATTTTCGTCAAATACTACTTCAAGGGTACTGATAAATATTATGTTTATTGTAAGAAGATAGAAATACAGTTGAAAATATTATTTTGTAACTAATGTGATATAAGCCAACTTAAAAAATATATCTCTTTAAATCTGCTATACTCATAATCGATTTAACTGACCAATTCCCAACTTTTTACTGCCGTAGCACATTTAAATCCAACAACCCATCTATATCTAGCGACCAACAAATAAAAAAAATAAAAATTAACTTTCAAACATTAACAGACTCTTTATGTATTAATTTTAAATCAAACACAGATTTTTTGAGTCTACTAAGTTGTATTTTATTAACAAAAAACACATAAAAAATTAAATTGTTTCGCCTTGTTAGGGCATTATCAAACGAATGTGAAGATCAAATGGACTACGGTCCTTATGTAGCTATACAATTCTAAGTGACAGTTTTAACAAGTGCAGCAATAATTTATGGCATGTATGTGCAGCAATAATTTTTAAGAATTTTTATATGTAGATGTAATTATTAGTTTATCAATAACGCATCATGCAAGCGTTTACATAGAGAGAGTTTAATGTTTAAGAGAGAGTTTAATGGAGTTCTACAAATTAAACGCCAAGTCAATAAATAAATTAACAGACTCACTACTTTTTACTACATATATATATATATATATATATATATATATATATATATATATATATATATATATATATATATATATATATATATATATATATATATATATATATATATATACATATATATATAAACATATATATATATATTTAAATATATATATTATATAATATTTTTTAAAGTGATGCACACAAGAATCTCTCAATGACGCAGAAAACATCGTTTTCTAAGCTCAGCTCAAGGCGTAATCGATTGGACTGACATTTCACAAGAAATAAATAGCACCTTCCTGAAATTTAAGCAACTCAAAGGAATTCATTAAGAATGAAGAGAATGTCGAAAAAACAGAGTTTCCTTGCTTGCTTAATTATTCAAATTGAATTTAACTTTAAAATCTCTCACAATTTATCATTCAAATAAAATCAAAATTAAGTTAATTTCTCAAGCTATAACCGTTTGGAGTTCTGAAATTTAAAATTAAATAAGCAAAACATTAGTGACAAGATGAATCCAGAAAACGCGTTCATGAGTTTTTTCGATATCGTGAATTCACGTTGTCATGCACTAAGTGTTAATGATGGGTAAAAAGTATCGACTTTTTACGAAAGAATTAGAGGGATAATTTATTTACCCGTAAATAACTTAGATATAAGATTTTGAAAAATCAAACCACTACATTTTTAATGATATACTCGTAGATTATTGTGACAAAAAACAATCCCATATATGAATGCAACATTGTTTTAAAATTTCATGGTATTTTTTTTTATTATTTCAATCAACACGTGGTTTTTCTACTGCCCACATTGATTTTTTCAACTCTGTGTACGACACTGCATATACTTTTGTAAGTAAATAAATAGGTCTCGCAGTACTTCCACAGATGGAATATAATGATCTAAGATATTCAATAAATCACGTGTTTACGTGAAACGTTAATTTTTCAAGAATGAAAAGATTTTTAAAATGAAATTTCTCCTCGTTATTTTGACCTTGTGAAAGCATTAAACGGCTCCTTGAAAATCTATGTTTTCTTTTTGATTGTCAAGAAATACAATTAAAGATCGAATAATAATAACAACGAATATGACATTTATTATAGGCACTAGATAAATGTATTGTTCATATTAAAAATAAAAATGTATTTTAATGTATTTTTTTTTAAAACTAAGGAATAAAGACAATCGCCATGGCTAAATTAGACCCTCGATTGCATCAAGCATCGCAGATTGAAAAATGGAATCAAGAAATATTTATTTTCTATAAGTTTTGGTGTTTGTGATGTATTTTTCATTATCTTTCCTATTCTAGCAGTCATATCTACAAACAAGCCTCTAAAATAGAGACTTTAGTGGTTTAATCCCCTATTTTAAACAGCAATATCTCATTGTCAGACTTTAAATGAAAAGTAAATAAAACATCAGAAAAAAAGTAAAGGATAATCTACATTAAATGAAGAATTCTTAAATTTCCTCAATGATATTTCATATAGTACGGCTTTTAGTATACAGCGACGTTAAATTATTTGATAACTATGATGGTATTTGTTTTCATTACGTCTCTAGATGTCATAAACGACACTCAAGTTCTAAAACTTTGACTGATATCAAACTCGAGTAATATAAACGAGAACGGGAAGGAATGGTGGCTGGAAAGGGGATATGGGTACCCTTATTTACATTTCAGAACAATTGGGGGAAGAATCGAACGGAGAGAGAGGGTTTCTGAATTTCATAAGAATTTGCAGAAAGGTTCTACCCTCCGAGGCAAAATAAAGGAAAAGTAGGCTGATTTTTCGAATAATTATAAAATAAATATTGGGAATCCTAATGTTGATTCTGGTTAGATTGAAAACAAAAAATATTTATGTGGAAAAGACTTATTCTTATTATGAGTGTCTCGACTTGAAATCCATCGTTTTATACAAAAGAAGATGGAAGTCTGAGAATCACATGGCTTTCATCATTACACTTTTTTATCAACAAACTTTTTCAAATATTTTTTTTGCAACACATTTTTTAATACTCATATATGAAAGAACGTGTTTCAAATATTTTGAATAGTATGGTAGTGTTAACAGGGATGAAGAAAAATATACATTTCTGGGTATATACAGGGCTAACGATCTGTTATTGGCTAAAGTAATACACGTGTAACATTCGCCATTTTACATACGATTAACAACAACACGACTTTGACTCTAAATCTGAAATTTAAGCGTTAAATGTTCATACATATAAATAAAGAGATACATGTTTCAGATATAAATCAACTTTTTTATTTTTTCTTTTGTTTCATCATCATTAATTTTTGTCTTTTTATTGTTTTAAGAAATCAATATTTTTTCTGTGTTACTTATCACGTTTTTCAACTTCGATTCTTAGTAGAGATCAGTAGTTCTTTCTAGTTTTCTGCAGGTTTATATTTGTTAATAAATTGTATTCATAAAATATGATTTTTTAACTAATTCGACAATTTTTATGACGAGTTTCAATAGAAAATTTGTTTAGATAGTTTAAATAGAAAATTTGGGCTTGATAAAAATAAAAATGAGACTATTTATTGTATTAATATGTCAAACAACTAATTTTACGATTATATATGAAAAATTTTAGGTTCAAAAAATATATATTTAGAGGGTGAGAAAAAGGAACTTATCAAATGCATTTTTAAAAGGGGGAACCCCGAGTTTTAAGGAGATGTATTAAAAAAACACAGTCTTTAAAAATATTTCACGAAAGCCATTTGGCTCAGTAATCTTTTTTCGCATTCTTTAATAGAGTTTTAAATTCGGCGGAAATCTCAAGATAATAAGTCCCGAAGTTAAGCGATTAGTTTTTCAATTAAAACAAGGATAAAAAGAAAATTTAGGACATTAAGCAAATGTGTTGCTTCAGACCAACTCATCAATTGATGATAACGAAAAGATTTTACGTCAGCAATTAAAAAAATGGAACAAATACGTCTTTTCTGAAAAAAATGTCAACGATTATTTTTTTATTTACGTGTCATGTCGGGTCAACCTGACGTCGACTATCACTTGTAACAGAGTGCTCCTTTTTTGGGCAGTCCAAAACAGAAAATTATGGAGTCAGATCTACCATATTCCTACACCTCTTCGACCCTCGATCTTACCCTTGATGGACCAGTTGCACTAGCTTGTACTATTTTCCCCTTTACATATCGCAAATAGGAAAAATTCCGGATTTTGATGTTCGATATTAGTTCTTTATTCGGTCGAGTTTTTTGCAGGACTTTTGCATTGCTGATCATGTTCATCCAGAATATCCGAAGCATTCATTCTTCGAATCATCGACATCTCAAATACCTCTGGTTCATTATTCTAATTTTAAGCGTCCAAGATGTCCCTCAATAAGTGTGGATGTGTCCAATTTGTAAAAGAGATCATTTAAAAATCAAAATAAATAATAAACAGAATGTGCGAAAATGTATACAGTTGACAAAAATCGATGAGACAATAAGACATTAAGATCTATTAGGTTAAGCGGTGTCTTATTTAGAAAATTTGACAGGAAGAAAAAGACAAGTAAATTTATGTGACAAATCTTTATTGATAGAAGAAATTGATTCTTTTGTATTGTTTCTAAGGATCAACCTCTATCATTTATTATTTAATATACGTACTATTCACTATCATCTTTAAATAAACTGAATATGTTTTAACTCCTTGTAACAGGCAAGGAAAATTTTATTCAGCAAATAATATACGAGTAATAACAACTCCATTTAATAACACTGACCGAGTTTAGCTTTTGACCAACCATCGCCTAAGCTTCAAGTTGAGACTGTCATCGAATAATGTTTGTTTCAATTTTACGTGATTCAAAAATATTTTTGAAAAACACCATTCGTGACGTCTTCACTCATCTTCGATCTACGAAAGTATTTTCAATATTTTCCATTCCTCGCATAGGTGTCGCGTGTGTTTGACATTGTCAGCGATCAAACCGATATATTTTCATTTTTTATTTATGGAAAATTTTAAAAAAGGAAATAAATATCAGCTTTCAAAAAAAGCTAAATATCAAACTGGCGTTTCTCGCGAACGAAAGAATAATAAAAAATCTTTCAACACATCGCTCGCTCTTTTCAACAACGTCGTATCTCAAAAAACTTGATTTTTCAGGAGATTGTTTTAAAGTTTAAGAATTTATTTGTTTAAGAACTTATTGAACTTTTAACTGTGCAACAGATTTTAAGGTAAAACCTTAAGGTTTTTTCTCCAGAAAAAAGACCTTAAGGTAAAACCTTAAGGTTTTTTCTCCATTTGAAAAATATTAAGTATATTTCAAAAAATAATTAAAAAATACCTTTTCTTCAAAATGCAAAAACATTACTTTCTGTCTTGTAGCGGGTAAATATTATGTTAAAAATATGCCGCTTTTGCTGGGATAAATAGTACATTTTCTGGGCATTCGATTGACGATTTTTGATATATGACGTTGTTGAAAGCAGTGAGCGACATATCTAATTTTACATTTGAAAGATGTCAAAAAAATGTAACTCCTAAGTTGAAAAAAACCGAGATTTGTGAACAAGTATTTGGACACACTTAAAACGTTATTAATTAAAATAATTGGTAAAATTATTAGCTGCATAAAAAATTTAAATCATGTTTTCATACGTTTCCCAAACTACCCAATCTTCCATATTCTTATTCATATATGTTAAGATATCAGAAATATAGATTAGAGTGAAAAGTTGTATTATTTTGACCCCCCCCCTAGGAATCGAACCTGAGGCCTCCATCACAGTAACAAAAAACGCTAATCATTAAACTACGGAGCAGGACGTATTTATTATTTATTAACTTTTGAAAAAAAATGTTTTCAAATTTAGCACGAAACCAAATAGAGATTAAATATATTATAAAGATTGAAAACAAAAATATGTAAAAGTATATAAAAGAAAAGAAAAAGACTATTATACCACTAATCAAATAAAACAATAAACGTTGACTGTAAGTCCTTCTCCAAGCACAAGAACGCAGTCTCTTTTTTGGAGAAGCACAATGAGACTAAAATTATAAGTTTGCCATACTTATGTATAAAAAAATAGAAATAAAAATAAATAGAAATAAGAATAGAAATAAAAATAAAAATAAATAAGATAGCCATATGTATAGAAATTGTATTGAAAATGTAACTATATTAAATAACTTATGAATGAAATAAATAAAAAATATAGAAATTGTATTAAAAATGTAACTATATTAAATAACTTAAAAATTAAATAAATGAAAAGTTTGAGAAATTATCCGTGTCGCCAGGATAAAAAAAATATCTCGAACACTTTAAGGGGTGCTTTAGACGAATATTAGTTCCTTAAATTCCAATAAAATCATTTTAATAACCCTTGAAACTTGCAAAAAACCGACCAATCTGAGGCCATTAAGGGCGATATCTGAATTTTTCATACAGCTCTGGCGGTACTCAGCCCCGATTACTATCCATTTTAAAATTTAAATTGTAAATCCTTCCCACGGGCGACTACCAGTTCCACTGGGCCGCAGCAGTAGAACTTTGGAGTATTTTATTATAATATGCCGCCATTATCTTAGCCAAATGTTTGCTATCATTGTTAAAGTGCTCGAACCTCGAGCAAAGGTCTAGCCGTGTCAATATGACCTCAGCCTCATATAAATTATTATCTTCAATAGTCTTGTATAACTACAAGATATCGTAGTTTACAGTCGATGCTTCATATGGGCAGAATAATTTACTTTAATTGATTCGTCATTCACTTTGTGGTAATATCTATCCATTTTTAACTTTAGTTTTACTAAGTAAATACCACTTTTCCGTAAAATCTTATTCGACACGTGTTTCGATGCATTCTGCATCATTTCTCTTTTCAGTACGGTGTTTACAAATTATGAGTGATTGAATCACAGATTTTAAGAAATTATGGTATATACCAAGTAAAACTTAAATAAGAAAAATAATAACTTTCAGTTTGTAAGTCTTTATTTACTGTAATTTTGAACAAAAATAACGACTTTAGATTTAAAAATAAAAATTAAACACTCATTTAATATCACTTCATTAAATTAGTACAAATTGTCACCATACAGTACCAAATTCACCTGTTTATGAGATTATCCATAGTTCATGAAACTAGTCTTGTTTTCATTAATAAACTCTAAAGTAGTCGTACACAAGTGTTTAATTTTTATACTTAAATCATTATGTTATTCCACAAAGTAAATTTCAAAATCATGAAATGCTTTTGGAAAATTTAATAAGCACCATTTTCGTACAAATGCTACCTCAATTTCGCTATGGTCCAGAAAAAGGATAAAAAATGCAAAATCAATTGCTTAACAAAAGTGTTTTTCAGTTATTTTTTCTTAAGATTACTACCACGTACTTTCATCGATGCGTGCGAAGAGCACTGCATCAAATCGATGAAATGTTGTTTGATCAAATTAAAGCAAGGTCAGTTTCCCGCATCAGGTACCAGTTCGGAGTAATATTAAATAAATATCATTGAGAAAAAACAATACTATTTATTTTGACTCCCCTAGGAATCGACATCGAGACCTCCACCATGTAAGCTATATTGCTAACCCCTACACAATAGTGGCCGACGAAAGAGATTAGCTCACTCTTAGTATTTCTAACTACTGGTAGAAGAGCAAACAACAAAGGCACACTTGACAAATTGAAAGCGTGGTTTGCGAAATGATAAGATCATTTTACCCAAATAGTATGACGGATTGTTTTAATCTGTGAGTACTTAATATTTTAGTTTAAAAAAACACTGTTAGGTAGCACTAACAATAGCTGATTATTTTTTTTATAAAGCTGCAAGTAGACATTTACTATGAATAGTATTTTAATTAAATAAACTAAATCATTTGTATAAGAGAACTTTTGAGTTTATTAATGTAAACACGACTAGTTTTTAAAATATCGTAACTAGTTGTGCTTACATTTATAAACTATAAAAGTTAGACCCTTTTCAAGTGTTTTATATTGAAATCATCATGTTATTTCACAAAGTTAACGCCAAATCAATAAATCATATCTCAAAGTATAACTATTTACACATAAACGAGAAAGTAACCTTACTATTTACCACAGAAAAGATAAAATACATATCTTTACAGGTATTTAAATAGCTACCACCTGTTCGAACACAATTTTACATAAATAAGACAAAAATGCAAATATACAATGCTTATCTGGGCCACCAGTTCGCAACCTTTTTTTATCAAGCGTCTCCTTATGAAAATTTCTCATCGAAGGGGGTAAGATAATTTCTAGGATGTCTTTTTACATACAGAGAAATAAAATCATATTGCCCTCTTCCCAACTCTGTCTTCTGTCTCATAGGGCTTTTAGTACCCTCTATAAGATTTTTCCAGCACCCACCAGGGTGTGCTACCACCCGCCCTTAAAAAGTTATGTAGGTACTAGACCTACTCAAATTATTCTAAATTCCCACTTATATGTTCAAAAAATATTTAACCTTATGGTAAATTTACTACATCGAATAATTCTGAATTGCTTATACAACTGTAAATTTGCTTTGTACATTGTATTGAATATGAAAGAGTTTTTTTTTATATGAAAAACCTTAATATTACTTTTAAGCAATGGAACAAATTTATAAATAATAAATTGATAAAACTTGTATAAAATATAACACTAGTAGTATTTTAAGTGAAAAAAATCAACATAGTTTAACAATCAGTTGTGAAGGATAACAACGAGAAGGTAACTTTACGTTGTATAATAGTAGGTTGAGAACATTAGTATTACTAATGTATAATATTATACAAATAACACTACACAGCATAACTACAAATTTACTAGAGTCAAAAAATGAGTAAAAAAATATTGTAGTATATTTTTTTACAAATGTATATACATAAAAGTAAGTTATCGTGAACTATTTGATCCCGTTTTTTCGTTCCATTGATAAATAATGAGAATTTTTCCAGATATTTCGTTTGAAACTCGCAACAATGAAACAGCTGAATAGCTTTGGTGAGTTGTGTTATTGTATAAATAAATAAGTTTTTTAGGTCGGTTCTTAAATAACTACTTCCCGTCTCGGAGTGCGGCTCTGGGGAAGGCCAATATACCCGCCAGGGCCGGCTCGAGTGAAGAGCAAACAACTGCCTCTCGCGCAAACACTTAGGACTGGTGCCAAATATCCATCGCACTGTTTACAGGGCTACCAAAAATCCTATTACTTTTTTAAATCTTTTTTGACCCACTAAAATAGCACTGGAAGGGTATTTGGCTACGATACGATACGGAATTGACAAGTATAAGTAAGTAAGGAAAAACACAAAGGAATTAAATATCCGCGACTGAAGTGACGATCACAAGTACTTAACTACGCAATATTACAAATGAAGAAAGCACCTGTATACGATCATTTTTGAGTTCAATTATGTAAACACGACTAGTTTCGAACTTGAGATATTCTTACCAACAGGTGAAAATAAAAACAGTGTGTATTTGCACACATTGATGAGAAAATCTGAAATCTCGGAGGTTTAAAAAAATAAGTTAAAATAATTGTGTTTGTTATAGAATCGCTATATTGGACTCTTATACTTATATTTATTTATTTAAAAAAATCATATTATAAAATAAAACATATATATAAAATTACTCATTCGTTTACTTTACATGTGATCAGATCAGGAGTCAGAATAATAAGCATGCATGTACGAGGAGATGCATGAATGTGGAAGAGGCAGAGTGTTTAGAAAGACATACTGGTGTGGCATTCTATTCTCTCTGCCTACCCCTGCGGGGAAGCGGCGTGACAGTTAGTTAGTTAGTTTTTAAGTTTAATGAATAAATAAATCTGATGGAATACAGATTCCACGACAATTGTAAGTAAAGGAGTGAAGAGGAAGTTCTTTTGAGTTTAAAAATATACTTGTACACATAAATTGTTTACGTCAATAAATTCAAAAGTAGTCTTACACATTTTTTTTATAATTAAATCATAATATTACTCCACCAGGCTAATAGCGCATTAATTAATAATACAAAAATCAGTTTTACCGAAAAACTCATTAAAACATGATCATTATGTATATTTCGAGTTAAAATTTAAACATGCCGTAAACGTTATTTACTTTCCTTTTTCACCGTTAATAACCTCTTGAAAACACTGTTATTTCACCCCCAGCGAACGTTAACTTCGATAAGGACTCTTCCGCCCTTCGCCCGCGGATGCAGAAGCCTTCTGCGGGAGGTTGGTCCGGACATCTTTACGTTTGGACACGCCCTTTAGAAGTATCATTTGTATCGGAATTATGCCGCATCGATCATCGAAGGTGACAACCCTGTCGCCTACTTATGGGGAAAGGGGTGCAAAAAGAAAACTGATTACTGTATCACTCTGTATAATGATGTACTTTCGTTTTTCAAAAATGTTTGTACTTCTTTTTCAAATATGTTACAAAAAACAGTTAAAAATATTAGCTAACAATAAATTATATCATTCGATTAATATTATGATAGTCTACTATATGCTTTAACAATTCGTACATATTATTTTATTTTCTGTACATTTGTACTTTACCAAAAAAACAGCTAAAAAGAATAAGTGATTAATTATCTCAGTAATGTAATATTATGACGGTCAAGAAACTTTGATATATATACCTTCTTAAAAAATCCTTACGTATGCATTTTATTTAAAGTATGTTACAAAAAATGTCAGCTGAAAATAGAAGCTAATAGTGAATTATCTTACTAATATAAAAATATGATAAAATTAAGTTTTTGAGATTATGATAAAGGGTGTATAAATTATATAAATATAACTATAATTTAAAATGAAATTATTGATATTTAAATATTTAATAACTTAAAAAAAAAACAATATAGCCTATCACTGACTGCGATAAAAAAATTAATTCCTAGTTTTATTTTTTTCTATGCATATCATTTTCTTTGCAAAATTGTAATAAATTAACGTAGATTTCTCTGATCCTGTCTCCAAAAATTATTTTAGAAGCCTTTCATCCCTCAGAAATGCATTAGATATCAAAATAATTAATTGTTCCTTCAGTATTGGACATGACAACACGATTTATCTTCCATTTTGAAAGAACCCCTATAAATTGTAATGTATTCTGAAATCCCATTTACCAATTTCAGGTCTGTTTTGTTATTTGATATAATAATTGATTTCTTACACAGTAGCGAGATTTACAAAGACTTGAATATTTTCTTGTTTGTTATTACGAATTCCATTACACATTTTAATTTTATATAAGGAATTCATAATATCGAAATTCCCGGAAATAAAGAAAAATTCTGAAAAAAATCTTTACAAAAATGCCTTAATTTCTCATTTTTGTTGTCTTTATTAAATTATATCTTTATTTAAATATTTCTATTAACAATATAAAGTAGACTAATAAATTTAAAGTTAAAAATTCTTTGAAGCACGTGTATCTATGAAAAAAAAACATGTCTTCTTCTGACCCCTAACCATAATATTGTATGGTTATTTTAATAGTATTTTAAAGATATTTGAACTTAAAAGGTACACGTAGTAAAGGTTTTTTAAAGGTTATTTATGGAATCGATAGTTATCATATATAAAGGAAACGTGCTAAATCTCTCACTGAATGTTTTTTTTATATGCATATTTTTAATGGGTACGACTGTTTTATGTGAAGGAGCTCCAGGAAAAACTGTTATATTGTAAAGTAAATGACACTTGAGGTTGCATAGTTGTACTCGTATTAAGTAAGTTGTAGACTTCTCTTGCCTAATATGAGAAAGAAAGTATAGGAAAAATACTATATATTTTCACTTACTGATTCAGATCTATTATTTTATTTTACTCACAAAAGGTCACAATAACTTATTCGTCTCTTTTAAGATATATATATATATATATATATATATATATATATATATATATATATATATATATATATATATATATATATATATATATATATATATATATATATATATATATATATATATATATATATATATATATATATATATATATTTATATATAAATATTTATAGCACTATCCCAAAATGAGTTTTCCCTATTGCCAATATCATGTATGTGAAATTTAATAAATAAATAAATGCAATACAAATGAGTTTAAAAACCACCTCAAATAAACGTTTAAATAAATACCTACCATTTTAGTTGTGAATGTGTCTTGAAATTTTAAAATTTAGAAAAATTATTTTTTCTGAAGATAAAAAAAAAAATCGATGACAATTTTCGTTTACTTATAACCCGAGACACTCCCTTTCTAGAAAATAATAATTTCCACTCTGACACCCTCGTTTGTTTTACGATTTTAGTACTAAACACTCTAATTGTGTTTGAACACCGTAATAAAATTATGCTGCCGAACATTAAGAGCAACAAAACATTTATTTTACACAACCTCAACATAAACCAAAATTTTACCCTTCTTCAAAGTTTAACGCCCCTCGTTAGAAAAAATAAATATTTCATGGGACCAATAAATAAATAACGCAGATAATAATTCTCACACAATTTAACCCTCCAAGGTTGGGCCAAGGTAACGCAAATTGTAGGCTCGGGAGTATAAATAACTTAGCAAGATAACCAAAATATTGAAAACTAACGACTGCTAGGGGAGCAATTATTTTTATTCGTCTCAAATTATTCGCTCGGGTGATGTACCGTTGTTAAATTATTTTCTGAAGTGAAACTTAAATTTATTTGTATAAAATAATAATTGCAAGTTCTTTATACTTAAGTAAGGAAAAATGTTTCCTTCTTTGTGTAACTGTATAATTTATGTAATAAAATAACAACTACATAGTTTTTTCCTCATAGGTTTTATTCGACAAGTGAACGCGTTTCGTCGTAACCAATATCATCAAACTAGTCTGATGATGTCGGTTATGATGAAACTTGGTCACTGGTCATATTAAATAAACGTATAACAAACTATAAACTCGTTATTTAACTAACTAACTAACCATCACGCGTTATTAGCCTCTTCCACGTTCATGAATCTCCTTTGTTTTTAGTCTCCTGAATTTTTATAATCATTTTGTATCTCCTCATATAAAGAATATTGTTATTATTTTACTACGTCCGCCTCCGTAGTGTAATAATGGTCAGCACGCTCGGCTACCGTTCTGGAGGTCCCGGGCTCGATTCCCAAGGGGGGTAAAATAAATATAAGTGATTTTTTCACAGTAATATTTATTCAATATTACCTGAAGCGGAGGGCTGATCACCGGAGGCGTGAAAGGAGGATATGTGTAGCGGGTAAATATTAAGTTAAAAATATGCCGCTTTTGCTGGGATACAAAACATTTTTTGGCCATTCCGAAAATACGCACAACTCAAAATTAACGATTTTTGAAATATGACGTTATTAAAAGGAGTGAGCGATATATAATAATAATAATAATGATAATAACTCTTTATTCCAGCTTGACTAAGTGGTGGGTGCAATACTTAGTCAGCCATATATGTTTTACAACCTTTTTTTTATAAAATGAAATTAAAATTACAATAATTAAGAAATAAAAAATAAAGAAAAGAAACCGCGAAAGAAAAACAATTAAAAATAAAGTTTTTTTTAAACTTACCACTTGTGTTAATTTACAATAACAGTTGGTTTTTAAAATAAACCTTAATTTGTAATTTTTTAAACCAAATTATATTATAATATGTTTTATTTGACAAATTCTTGTCTGTCAAATAAATGTCAGAAATTAATAATTCAATTTGGTCCTGAAATGTGTTCTTTGACTAGGCACTGAATAAATTTGTATTATAATTGAATAATAATCCAGGGCAGAATCACCGCTGGAAGTTTGCCGAAGGTTTCTACGACTTTTTGAGTATTTTCATGATATTTCCAGTGGTAATTCAGAACGATAATTTATCGGAGGATTTGTCTAGCCTTCAGCGTATAATCAAACACGAACGAATTTTAATACGAGAATTTTGTGTTTCTCTGAAATTCTGAAATAACTTCGCAGGAATATAATGATGGGAAAAGCAAAAAATGTTTTGAAAAGGAGAAACTGAAAATGTAACTAACTAACTAACCATCAAGCCACTTCTTGCAGGGGTAGGCAGAGAAAATAGAGTCCGAAGTTTTGAACCCACTCTATCACAATTTGATAAATATTTTTTTCTAACGGGCCGCTTAGGTCTTCAATAATAGCATGATACTTTTAAAATTATTAAAAAATTATACAAGTAGAATAAAAATAAAAATTATAATACTTTTTATAATTTATTCTGGTCATTTCACATTAATTATTTAAAAATTAAAAACATAATATAAATTAAATTAAACTTTTTTTTTTTAAAGATAACGTACTATGTTACTTTTACAATTACACATGTTCTAGGAATGTGGATTTTTTGTGGAATGTGGAACTTTCACCATTCCATCACTGATTGACAACCAAAGTTGTAATTATCCTTCAATTGACACCTTCTTTCATTTGCGAGTTATCGGCACCATCTATGGTTGTGTTAAGTAAGATTTTTATTTTATTTAGGAAAGATCTTCATGAAACGAATGTAAGATTCTTAACAAATTAAGGCACTTTGAAAAAATGATATTATTTTTTATTAAACGTATATTTTGACCTGTTATTTTATTCACGAATCTGGGTTTTATCCACATAAAAGTTATATATTTTTATTAAATACTACTCCTAAGTAGACACAATCCTGATAGGTAGATAGTGTTTTGAAAACATTTCGAATATCGTGAACAAATATTTTTCTTAAAATAAATGCAAATACATGCATTGCGGAAACACATAAATTTATTTTCAATTGAATAAATAACTATGAGCGAGTCGGAACGAACGACCAGCAGCTATTCTCATATTTTTTTCTCTTTTTGTAAAATATCTTTCAGTTCTGAAATATGTTTCATGAACAAGGATACACATGACTGAGTGAAAAGTTTCCCTTTGCAGCTCTTGAGTCATCTCTCAAGCCCGAACTGCACAAGCGCTGAAACGATCCTGAATTCTCGAAATATTCACGGTGTGCGGTCGCGTTGACCACAGGGATTCGTTATATTAAAACTTCCCTCATAGTTGCCAGGTTCTGCCTTCAGTATCCAATACAAGGTACTACACGGTCTATTCAAGCTATACGATTCCCGTCTACACACACAACGATATTTACTTTACCTTGTGTGTGTGTGTGTGTATATATATATATATATATATATATATATATATATATATATATATATATATATATATATATATATGTGTGTGTGTGTACGAGTATATACATATATGTATATTGTAGATATACAAATAATTGTCAGACTCACACGCCTCTATGACTTTGAAAGACGAGCAGTATATAACTGTATAGAACCTGCTGAAATGCAAGTACTTAGCTGAATAATCCCTTAAAGACAAAATAAAGAGTTCACATATAAGTAGAAGCTTGGGTGTAACAGAGAGCAATATTAAGATAGAAGAAAGCAATTGACATGATATGGGTATATAAGACGCAGAGAATCTGATCATATTGTGAACCATGGATCGTCCTCTTAAGACATTTAGAGAAAAACCAAAAAAAAAATAGATGCTACAGATGATAACATGATTTGAAGGCCTAGGTGACGTTATCCATTATAGAAGAACGTACAACGTGAGAATTACGAAAGCTGACCCAAACAGTCTACATTGATGATAATTTCATGAAAGTCCCTGATATTTAAAATACTTAGTAAATTGAATCATAGGTGGTTTCCATGAAGAACCATGTGTAAAAAGGTGTCAATTGGTACGTAAAAATAATTATCGTATCATGAGAAGTGTGATCTTTTAAATCAAGGGAAGAATTATGAATGTTACACGTGTATAAATTAATCACTTAAACCAGCCTGTCTCAACAGATTTTCATATTTTTCTTCATCTATGTTGAGTTATCAATATAATAAGGTGACCTTACGTAATGTTTTTGTGCATGTTATATTCATTATTTATATGTAAAACGATATTTTACAGAATTTTGTGACGTCGCCCGATTGGAAATTCAAATAAGGGGGTGTGTTCAGTGTTCAATGCCCTCCCTCAGGCGGCAGCTGTCAGGTGCGAAACGTGTTTATGTCTAACATGATCACGTGGTAAATATCGCTACTGGGTTGTGACGTCACGCCATGCAGGACTAAACCAATCCTGTCCACGGGTGTAGCCGTATATGGTAATCACGTATGACGTACAACGTAAGGTGTACGGGAAAAATTATTCCAAGTTAGCCATGGAAAACTGTTTGAGGGAAATTTTTGGTGAGAAAATTTACAAAAACGCTACGTTGAAACGTTGAAATTTAAAAATCTAAAGAAATTTAATCTTAAAACACCTATGAAGATAATAATATATTAATATTAATGTTTCAAAGTTGGATAATATATTATTAGATTAAAAACTCATGATCAGACCTGTCAAATAAAAATAAAGTGGAAAAGCTAAAAATATTGGTTTTAATCTAATAATATATTTAAAATGCAATTCCATCACGAAGTGTCAGCGGATAATATAAATCTATTAAAAAGTTGGATAATATAAATGGAACTTTCAAGAATTTGAGTAGTGTGGTAGTCACTCATGGGTAGATTTGGTGAATGTTACACGTGTGTAAAGTGATCACTTAAACCAGCATATGACGGTCGTAAGCCTCGTAAATGCCCAGACTTGTATATTCTTCTTCATCTTTGTTAAGATGTCAAAAAAATACTTTGAAGTGCAATACTATTCAGTAGTTAATTCAGAGTAATGTTTGGTAACGATTACGATATTCTTCATGTTTTGGCTGTAAAAAGACATTACAGCAAACGGTATTATGCGACTGTTATTGCAATAGCCCTCTTACGTAAATCATTACCGAGGAAACCATGAATTTAAGTAGACAGAAATGGGTAAAATATTACTTTATATCGTTAAAAATATGATATAATGGAACATCCCGTTTTATGGTAACAGGAAAAGATAATTTAGTACATGTATGCACAGGAACCTGCATCTCCGATGTCGTCATTAAGGGTTATTACACCATGTGTTACAAATTCCTTTTTTTTATCTTACAAACAAAAATCCTTTTCTATTTTTAGTAAACTATATAAAATCAAAATTTAAATCTTTACCATAACTAATATGTAATTTGTATTATAATACACTACTTAAATTCATTCGTTGGTAATTAAATATTTAATCGGTATAATACCACTGTTTATTAAAATCTATTGTGACGCGTATTACGATGTATTCCGCATCATTTTCAAAGACCGTATGTAAAGCTAAGTCTACATTTTAGATATTCGTTATTTATTTTTTTTTGTTTATTAATTTGGTGTTTAATTTGTAGAACTCCATTTTAATTTATGTTTCAATTTTTAAATCAAACACAGATTTAATGAGTCTACTAAGTTGTATTTTCTTAACAAAAACACAAAAAAATGTGTCATTCGTCTAAAAATACCATAACTAGGCGAAACAATTGTCACAATATTTATTTTTTATGTGTTTTTGTTCATAAAATACAACATAGTAGACTCAAAAAAATCTGTGTTTGATTTAAAAATTTATACATGAATTTTAGACTTGTGTCCTTGGAACATTGCAGAATGAAAAGGAGGTAGGAACTGTTTTTTTATTTTTTTTTATGACATTTATAAAAGGATTCTGAGAAAAAGTATTATTTACTTATAGATAAATAGATATCCTACTACAAAGGAACTGCCGATTCAATAATTGTAACTATTTTTATAGAAAATATTTGTAAAAATTGCCGTCAGGCTTGAAATTATAAATAATAAATTTATTGTTTTATCTTCAAGTATTTCAACTACCTATATATTACCTTTAGTCGTAATAGTTTGTAAGACACAGCCTGCCTACTTGCTCCATTATTGCATATTCTGCAAAATGAACACGAAAGTGCAATAGAAACTTGCAACTTGCAAGCCTCTAACTACTGGCAGTGGTTAGTGTAAGCTCCGACACTTCCCAACTATTGTTCAAATATCTCGCCTAAGAAAGAACATTAACACTATCACCTTTATTACAGTAGCTCGCATACACATTACTTTCCAGATTATTACAAAACTTTGGCGTACCTTATTTTCATTTTATCCAGAGCACACATACTCGTACATTTTTGCAGTTAATCTTTTTAATTCAATTAAATAGTAATGTTAGTAATGGGTGGTTTTTTAGAGGTATCCAAATTCAAAATTTCGAATTGCTGAAATCAGAGTGAAGAAAACCCAGAAATCTTTGTCGAGACGCTCTATCATCATTAAATGTCAATATGTTGTGTGCTTTATGGGCAGGTGGATTCATTGGCCCATATTTTTTTTAAGACGATGCTGGTCAGAGTGTTACGGTCAATGGAGAGCGTTACAGAACCACGATAACTGACTTCTTCATACCTCATTTGAAATGCATTGATGTTGCAGAGCTATAGTTTCAACAAAATGGCGCAACATGCCATACGGCGGTTATCACCATTAATTTACCGCGGGAAATTTGAATTTGTATTCCTCTAAAGAACATACGATACCCTCACCCAGGTTTTAGTCTACCAGTTTCGAGATACACCCATCTTTAGTCTGGACAATCACTTCATCAGCAAGCAAACAATACTACACGTCACTACCATAGCACTATTCACACACTTGCGACTACACAAAATATTGATCATATGCGGTTTTTGGTCGACCCGAGTTTTGTACTGGCATTTCTTGGTGGGACTGCATTTTATACCAAAAATTAACACCCACGTAATTTTTTCCACATTGATTTTATTTGGCCAGCAACCGAATTTCGTCGTAACCGACATCACCAGTCTGATGATGTCGGTTACGACAAAACCCGATTGCTGGTCAAATAAAATTAATCTGGAAAAAACTAGATAGCTGTTATTTTATTCTTTGGGGATATGTATTGGGTTATTAATTAAAATAATGTTATTTTTTAGGGCCTTTTCAAGTACTTTAATATATTGGTTACGTGTAATACTGTAAGCAAATCTCCATTTTAAATTGAATCATATCGCACACTCCTTTCAAGAACGTCATAAATCAAAAATCGTCAATTTTCAGTTGTGCGTGTTTTAAGAATGCCCAGATAATGTACTGTATCCCAGCAAAAGCGGCATATTTTAAACTTAATATTTACCCGCTACAGGGCAGAAAGTGTTGTTTTTGTATTTTGAAGAAAAGGTATTGTTTAATTATATTTTAATAAATACTAAATATTTTTCAATCGGAGAAAAAAGGTTTTACCTAAAAAGATCTGTTGCTCAGTAAAAAGTTCAATAAGTGACTTGATATTTTTTTTCAGTACATTTTTTTATATTTTTAAACTTTAAAAACGATCTCCTGAAAAATCAAGTTTTTTGATATATGGCGTTGTTGAAAGGAGTGAGCGAAATGACAATTTTTCCACATACTCATACTTTTTTTGTCAATTCCATAAAATGAAATTAGTAAGGCCATGATAAACGGTGTTGCATAAGCCGTAGATAGAGTCACTGCGATGTTAGGTAATTCAAAAGCTCCCCGCTAAAGTTGAGCAGCTAAGACGGTCGTTGCTAATGGGCGCGCTGGGAAGTTGCGGCAGTATCCGGGTCGAGGAGCGTGGCCTACACGGCTCTAAATAATATAATGAATGTGGAACATCTCGAACTTTAACACGGACCGAGAGAATTTACGGTCCCATTTAAAATTATTCAGTAAAAACACCCGAAATTTTGAATGATTTATATTACAACTTTGCCTTTTGTTTAGAGATATTACATAAATAAATAAAAAGAAGAAAAAGAGAAAACAAAGTTTTTTGCGTTATATAACAGGGTTGTGAGATATAAACTAAACAACTAACAAATTAACCACTACGTAGCTTGACCGAAGAGGTAAGCAGAGAGAATAAAACACCACACTATCAGTCTTTGAAAGCGATATTTGCCTCTACATTCACTTTATTATATATCTTTCAACTTGTGTAATACCACTTAAAAACTCTGCGTATTAGTCCATGGTAGACCTGCTGATGAAATAATTAATCCAGAACGGGTAGTTGTGAAGTCAAGTTTTTAAGTGGTATTACACAAAGTGAACGATGAATGATAAGGAGAGTGTTATATTACCATACCACAAAATTAACAATGATTTTAAAATGCAAAATAAATATTTGCCTCTCCCACATTCGTTCATCTCCTAATACGTATCGGTTACTAAGTTCATCTTCTGACCTGACCACTTTCAGTATTTGAAATTCTTGATGATGCCAAGTTTTTACCGGTTTTCCTCTGCTTCTATTTTAAAATACATTCACCTTATAAATTTGTTTCTTTACTCATTCGATTCAAATGTCCAAAGCTTTCATAATTAAATCGATGATGCTTATCTCAGCCCTGCATTGATTTCTTATTTAATCATTCGAACGATAGATCATTCATGACATTATTTTGACCCACATCTAAGAGATCGCATTTCGACTAGAATGATTTTTCGCAAATACTTTATGAAACATTAAAAAAACTAAAACATTAAAACGTTAACAAACGTTAAAAGAACTAAAAATTAAAGTAGTTAATTTTTTTGTAAAAAGAATTTAACATCTTTATTCACGAGCCATTAAAATGACATTAGCTTCGCTTGACAAATTTTGGCAGTCGTATTACTAATGATATCGTCTCATTCTCCCTTGTAAACAATACGTTAAATTAAAATGTAAGGTCATTAATTCTGTTCAATATTAATTTGGGTGTATTTTTACCTTTGCCATACCCTTATATTTCAGGAAAACAGAGCTTCGGCGAGTATGAAAATTCTTCTGCGAGAATATTAAAATGAATAATTTTTATTCTTTTTCATACGGAATGCCCTACGCGAAAAATCTGATAAAATCTCCCGCCCGTTCATTTGTTTTAGGCTAAATTTATGACGTCGTTATTTCCAAATGGACCAATTTAAATTTTAAATTCCCATTCTTACGGAACATATTATTCTAGTGCGTGGTATTGTGAAAGTTGTGTTTTTTTCAAAAATAACGTGTCCTATTAACACGTTTTATTCTTCAAATTGAAAACGTTCATGAAAGCGTATTTAATACAAAGATAAAACGGTAATTTTTGCAGGTACTATTATCTATATTCTTTAGTAGAACTGATGATGGAATAGTTATTTTGAAATCGCTAGTCATGAAGTAGAGTTTTTAAATAGTTTAACATCACCTGTCTATGTTTGGTTGGTTGGAAGATATTGCTTTTTAGCAATAAGCCCGCCAATGTACTTATTTCTTTTCTGTACATAAAGTTTAAATAAAGAAATAAAAACGTAAAGTGTATTATGAATGATAAGGAGAGTATTTTACCAAACCTCAAAGTAAAAAACACTTTTTAAATACAAACACATGGATCTCCTCATACATACCGGCCGATCATTCCGAACCATCTCTACATACCTTTCTTAATTTTATCGATAAAGCTTATGTTAGCCTTGCATTCCTTATATCGCCATTCGAACTATCTATCATACATCGTTTTGGCGCACATTTGTCTAATAGATTGCCTTAGAATAAAACTAATAAATAAATAAATAAATAAAAAATAAAAAATCACTAGCCATGAAAATTACATTTTGAAAGTTGTGTTTTTTTTCAAAAATAACGTAGCTTATCCATATATTTTATTTTTCAAATTAAAAGCGTTTTTAACACAAAGATAAAACAGTATTTTTTGCTGGTATTATTATCATAAAATTACCCATGACAAATCACTGTAAATACCTGAAAAAATATTAAACCTTTTCATACATTTATGCTTTTCTACGCTGAAGGTAAGCAATTTTCGCTTTGTCTGCAGCCACTCTAAATGGCGAATCAGAACCCCTCTTTCAAGGTGTAAAGCCAGTATATACGTCTTCTTCCTATGCTACGTTTACTTTCGACTTTGCCTTGTTATGTTATATGTATTATTTTGTATTTTACTCTCTTCATAAAATAGCCATAGCACTCTTTTATTCTTTTCTTTAGTCTCTATCACTATTTTTTCGTTAACCATTATTCTATATGTATGTAGGTAGGTATGTATATTTGTGGGTGTCTATATATAAATAATATATTTTATATGCACACCTAAAAAATATAAGGTTGTTAATCGGTTGTAAACCTTTGATGTGATGTGATGTCATCATTCTCTTTTTTTTAATAGTAAAACTCTTCAATTAAAAATAAAGAAATTTTAAAATTATTTTATAAAAATTGTTTTCTATTTAAATTTTTTAACCTTAAAAATTTATGTATGTAAATTTTTCACTCTTACTTTTCTCCGAAAATTAAATTTTGTTTTTATTTTTATATTTTTTTATTTTTTAATATAAAATACCGTTTATTTTAAGTTTTGGTGTTTTATTCTTGTTCGGTGTCAACTAATAATAGTAAATGATTAAATAATACAACTGGTTCAGTAAAACTAGTCTAAAAGTGCTTTTCAAGTGGGTGAAATACATACTTTATTTAAGTGAAATAATAATGTCAAGAAGTATGTATTCTAAATACTAATAACTTAAATGACTATTATTAAAAGTTGTGTATTTTAAATTGACTTTTAAACTAAACTTCACACTTCATAGATCTATAGTACTTTTACTTTTTCAAAAATATTATGTTGCCTTTTGTGCAAACCGTAAAGATAGTTTAATGGTTTATTTTCATAAAATACACATAGTGAAAATAAATATACGTATTCAGGATTCTGAAAATACATCATGATATTGCTTAGCCTGAAAGCTAAGCCGTGTCTCAGTAATGCACCCAACAAAAACAAAAACATTTCATATCTCTTAATAATATAAGTTTATATTTTCCTTACTAGGAATGCATACTTCAGTTGGTCATAAAGACTGCACATTGTGAACATATATACTCGTAAGACGCGGATCACGAATTATTTTCAACTGTTACTGCTAAACATATCGATTGTGTCCCCTTAATATACGAAAAGCAAAGTCGTTTTTATATTGATATTTATTTGGTAAGGAATCGACTCAGAATTCAGTGAATAAATATGATTCATATTATTAGTCAAAGCATATGTCATTTATATTAGCGTAGATGAACAAAATGGAAGTATTAATAGGGCTTACGATCTATCATAGACTGGTTTAAGTAATCGTTTTATAGACCTAATAATAAATTTTGAAGTTATATTTATGCTTCAATTGAAAAGAAATTTCACATGCTACTTCTTCGACGACATCTGTCGTCGAAATAAGTATTCTATGATTTTTTTGGTAGCATAAATGTACCTAAGATTCTTCCGTACTATTCTCCTTATTGAGTTACGACCTATCGTAGACTGGTTAAAGTGATAACATTATTTTTTCTTTATATTTTTCATGTTCGCTTCCTAGGTGGAGCATATGGCCATCACGAGACGTCACCTAGTCACTCCATCACGCGCCATCTCTTTGGCATTCTCCTTTGGCAAGTCAGTCCGTCATTCCGAAGTTTCGCTGAGTACAATCGGTGAATGGTCATCAGCGGTAGAGACATGAGGGGTAGAGACATGAGTGGTAGAGACATGAGGGGCCCTCAGGTGGCATTCTTAGAACATGTCCCAACCATGTCCACTTTCTCCTCTTCAGGACTTCCAGTATGAGGAGGTGTCTGGTTCTTCTCCTCACGTCCTCATTACAGATCACTTTATACACCCGTAACATCCATCAGTTAATAACACATACAAAAGATGCTCCCGTTTTAATTTTTACCAGAAGATGAAAACATCTGTTAGTTTTCGAAACTAGTCGTATATATAAATAAAACTAAAAAAAAGTGGTTTATTCAAGTGTTATTATTTTTAAAAATAAAAGATTTTTCAACTCATTTGAGACACCTGTAATATTTTATAATTCATAAATCATGTGATAAAAAATATATAAATACCATATTATATCAATGCATATGCTTATATCCAGATAAAATAATTTGGAATAAAAATATAATGTTATTTTTAAAAAAATCTTTCAATTTATTATAAAACTTGAAGCAATTTCAAATATGTATGCTCATGGATATAAAATAAATATATGTATATTTAAGAAAATAAAATGAGGATTTAAAGAAAAATGAATAACGGAAACTGTTTACCGTATCAGTTTGTAACTGGTAGGATATATATTTCGGAAATCCCTTTTTTATTACAACGTCGTTTCACTCAAATTGAAAACGCCTTCAAAATCTCTATCAACGCATTTTTTTTACATAAAATAAATGGAAAATCATTAAAAATAATAACAAATTAAATGTAGATGATTTTTAAAAAATTTTATTTATAATTTTTATAAATGTGTTATTTATATTTTATTTAAGTTCGTTTAGAAAAAATGTTAAAATATATATAGGTTGTGTTGAAAAAATGTTAAAAATATACAAGGCGCTGTGTAAGGAAATTAAGTCGAGAAAAACATCATAAGTAATTTTTGTATTTTTATACCTACTTAAACTTTTTTTAAACTTTACATTCATTAATAAAAACATTTTCATATTATATGCGCCATATTACCACATCACGTGAAATATATCACATAGTGCTGTACGAAAACTAACAGTTTTAATTTGTACCAGAAGATGAAAACTATTGTCGTTTTCGAAACTAGTCGTAAATAAAAATCAAACTCGATTAAGTGGATTATTCAAGTGTTTAATCTGTAAGAAAACGTTGAGTTATTAATCCAATTTTTTTTTTTATATTTATAATAATTAATTAGATTCTAAAATTTCAAAAGCGTTATAAAACAATCCTTGAACTATATTTAAACGGAGATTGTATTTCAACAACATGTAAAATAGTACGCGATTTTATAAAATTGTTTTTCCAGAAAATGCAAATGAAAAATCCAAATGGAAAATTATAGTTTAGTAATTTTGTAAATTATACTTCGTCTATATTACTTGATTAACACGTAAGAATTGAAAAATATATGTATTACAAAAAATTGTTTTGATTGTTTGAGTACAAGCTAACAGTGTATTGTCAAGTTTTAATTTATGCAAATTTTTCAAAACTTCATATTTGCTTATAAGTTGGACGGCAATATCGACATCGAACCCATGTAAATCGGGAATGAAAATATGTACTTCATTTAAAGAGTAAATTTCACTGAACCAATATATAAATATTTGGGGATTAAAACAAAAATCTGGATGAAGCCCGTTTTCCCGTTTCATTATCCACAAGAAGCACTTTTAAGGCATATCGAATATTAAAAACCCTAGCTGTGAGAATCCATCCAACTTTCTTACGAAATCGGGGAGTATTGATGTAACTTGCTGATCTCTCAATATATATATATATATATATATATATATATATATATATATATATATATATATATATATATATATATATATATATATATATATATATATATATATATATATATATATATATATATATATATATATATATATATATATATATATATATATATATATATATATATATATAAATATATATATATATATATATATAAATATATATATATATATATAAATATATATATATATATATATATATATATATATATATATATATTTATATATATATATATATATATATATATATATATATATATATATATATATATATATATATATTTATATATATATATATATATATATATATATATATATATATATATATATATATATATATATATATATATTCATATATATATATATATATATATATATATATATATATATATATATATATATATATATATATATATATATATATATATATATATATATATATATATTTATATATATATATATTTATATATATATATATATATTTATATATATATATATATATATATATATATATATATATATATATATATATATATATATATATATATATATATATATATATATATATATATATATATATATATATATATATATATATATATATATATATATATTTATATATATAAATATATTTATATATATATATTTATTTATATATATACATATATATATATATATATATATATATATATATATATATATATATATATATATTTATATATATATATATATATATATATATATATACATTTATAAAAGATTTATATTATCCACTGACACTTCGTGATGGAATTGCATTTTTAATTTATTATTAGATTAAAACCAATATTATTAGCTTTTCCACTTTTTTTCAACAGTCTGATGATGTCGGTAACGACGAAACCCGGTCGCTGGTCAAATATAAAAAGTGGAAAAGCTAAAAATATTGGTTTTAATCTAATAATAAATTACATTTATAAAACACATATATATATGACAAAAATTGGCGCCACTAGTAAGCTGTGACTAAATAATTTATAATAATTTTCTATTAACAAATTTTAAGAGAAACATACTAGATGACGAGAAAAAACTAAGGAATCTAATTAATGTATGTATTAATTATCTTTTGTCTTGTAAATAATTTGCAGTTTCAACTTTATATTACTAAAATTATAATGAGATATAAAACAAATGAAGTCAATTTCGTGGACATTTGTCAATTAAAAGCTCTTTGCCTCGTCAAAAACAACTCTGTATTTGTATTTGTAATATATGGGAGTTTTATTTGTTATTTACCGTACAAATGGCGTACAAAGATTAAAAGCCATTGTGAGGTCACTTATTCTTTGGGCTAATGAGGATATGTTCACGAGTCCTAGGGGATGATCTCTAGTGTCTTGAGAACAATCCTAAGATAATTGAATCCTTTGCTTTTACATAAGAATCTAACGCACTTAAAATGATCATAGCCTCAGAAACAATTCAATCAAGTTAAAAAACATAGAATTTCTTTATTGGTAATAATCAGATGTCGCGAAAGTAAAATTCCGTATCCGGGTATATTAGTCGCCAAAAGCATTTTTAGCAATGAACCGAGCGGATTCATGGCGGCCTTTAAAATACTTGAAAAACTCATTTCACGCGTACTTTGTTTGAATCGGAATTTCAGTAGCGAAATGAATGGCGATATTTGTCACCCACCCGGATTGACTTTTGAAAAGTAATATTTGACTGAGCCACGTTCCACGAAAGTGACCGTAAAATCGCAGGCATTTGATTTTTACAACTTCAATTTTTTAATATTAATTTTTCAGTATTTTTTACAAAATACTTTACAAAGATAATACCAGTTAAAACATCATTGTATTGGGACGACAAAATTAAGTCAATTTTCAAGATTTGTTTTTTTTTTAAATAATTTCTGTAGAAAACAAAAAAAAGAGTCGTATTACTGGTATTATAAAAAATAAATTATTGCTTTCATTCTTCATTCTTCAATCCTTTATCCGCACCCGATCGTGCAAAGGGCACTGTATTATTTTTATCACTATTATTATTTATATTATGTTAACGAACACTGTATTATTGTTATCGTGATCGTTTACACATGAAAGAAAGGTAATAATCCCTATGTTTCAGGGACTAGTCCAGGGTAATATTAAATAAGTATTAGCGTGAAAAATCTACTTTTTCTTTTTCTAGATCCTAAGGATCTGTTTGTGCCTCCGCTTATAGCTCTTGGGATGTTGACTCCTAGCTGTCTTTCCACCTTTTTGAAGGTCTGCCTAGGATCAGCGTCCATCAGGGATTCCTTGAAGGGCGATACGTAAAAAATCAATTATATTTATTTGATTCCCCCCCTGGGAATCGATCCCGGGACCACCAGAACGGTAACGAGCGTACTGAGCATCACACTACGAATGCGTACATGCTTTAGTCATGTTTATTTACAGCATTTCATAAATTCAATTGTATAAGTGATGTAAGATAATGCATATTCTTAATAATATTGTATATATTATACTAAAATAATAAAATAAATACTGGGGAACTTTTAGAAAATTTGGTGGTGGTTTTACAAAGTTGTGTTTATTTAAATTGGCATCGACAGGGGCATTGAAAGCTTTTAAATGTAAAAATTCACAGTTAAACTGTGAGTACAATACAATTAAGTTTCACAGTTTCTATAATTTTCGAAATTAAATAAAAATAAAAATAAAATTGCTTTGCAAGAGAGGGTCTGTCAAGAAGCCTAGATGCTTCTGTATCAGATCTAGAGATGCGGTGGAACAACTTTCAATGCTTATTCTAAAAAATATATATCTTTGTCATGATCACACATGCGTATAGTCCCTTGAAACAATATGGCAGGGTACGTAATCCCCCGTTTCTAGATTCGTAGCTTAATTAGTTAGTAAGTAAGGCTTAATTAGCAATAAGAAGCAGCTGACAGTAACATATCCCAGGAGTTTAACTGAAGGTTAAGCATATTATTCCAGAACCTACTATTGTAAGATAGTCAACCGCTAATTAGCTCCGTCCCAAACGTACGCATGTATACCGTCCAAAAGTGTTACACTTTGCAGACTAAGTTAAAGAAGATAGAAGTTTTTTATTTAAGTTTTAATTGGTAAATACTGCTATTGAATAAAATGTATTATGACACATGTTTCGATGCGGTTTGCATCAAAACGTGTCACTATAGATTATATGTATTAATTTGAAATCAAACCCAGATTTTTTGAGTCTACTAAGTTATATTTTATTAACACATAAAAAATTAATATTTTGACAATTGTTTCATTGTAAAAAAACTACAACTTAGTAGACTCAAAAAATCTCTGTTTGATTTAAAATTAATGCATAAATTAAAACGGAGTTCTACAAATTAAACGGCAAGTCAATAAATACTATAGGTTTTAAGAAATAGTGGTATTTACCAAGTATAACTTAATTTAAAATGCATAGATATTGGCATAAAGTGAAAGCCGAATCATTTAATGAAAAAATGAGAAAAGATAGAAGTGATTAAATCATTAACATTTTTTGAATTTGTAGCATTTACTTTATGTCATTTTCACTTATTTTTTTACATTTTTTTTATTATGTTGATATGTATGTAGGCGGGGTCTATGGTGGGTGATGACTATTAAGCAATATTTTTTACCACCCACTCGCCTGGGGACTTTTTTTTATTTTTTAATTTTTTTATAATTTTTCTAGATTATCTTAACAAATTCAATTCATTCAATTCAATTAATTTTTTTCAATTAATATATACATTACAAATTATAAAAAATTTAAATCACATACATTAAAATAAAATATATGCAAGAACTATTGCTAAAGGTGTAGAAGAATCCCGCTTCGGAAAACTCCTTCAGATACATGGAACAGATCAATATCCTATGAGATATTGTTCAACATAGCGGTAGCTCTTCCTACAGGCATAACCTTCGGCAGGTTGGTCCTGTGTATAGGAATGTGAACAATCTATGTCGACGCTGTCTTAGGTAACTAAAATGTGAGACTTCGCGCACTCGTTACAACCTATATAAATAATAATAATAATAATAACCATATCCGCTCCCTAGGTGGAGCATGTGGAGTCCACAAACTGTCTCCAGGCTTTTCTGTCGGCTGCCAGCTCCCTTGCATCCTCCCAAGTCAGATCCGCGTCCCGAAGTTCTGACGAGAACTGCCGACGAATTGTCAGCAGTGGTCGTCCTGGGCGGCACGAACCTGATGCCTTGTAAAAGAGGCAAGCTTGATTAAGGCTCTCGGGAGGCATGCGGAGTACATGGCCAAGCCAACTGAATCGCCTTTTCTTGACGACAGTTGTGACCAAGATTTGCTGCGTCCTACGCCTTATCTCTTCATTCCTCACAAAGCCAAACCACCGCACGCCTAAGATTCTCCGCAAACACCTATTCTCAAAGCTTAGTACACGGCTGCTCTGGGCCTTTGTAAGGTGCCACGTTTTGCAGCCGTATAAGAGAACAGGAGCAATGCAGGCATTGTATAGGTGGCATTTGGTTTTCACTGAGTATAAATCCGATCTCCAGACAGCCTTCACACTGTTAAATGCGGACCCAGCGAGTCCTAATCGCACTCCTAGTTCCTTTTGAAGGCTGCCATTTTCAGTCGCGTACACTCCCAAGTACTTGAAACTCTCGACCCTTTCGATGCGCTGGTTACTCAACATCAAGGGTTGTTGGGCATCTAGGCATGAGCTGTTGCACAACACATGGGTTTTCGCAACATTTATTGTAAGCCCCATGTGCGTAGAGTACCTATTTACCCTGTCGACGATCAATTGAAGACCCTCGACGGAGTCATCAATTAAAACAGCATCATCTGCGTACTCTAGGTCGCAGAGTTTCCGGGAGGGGGAGATGGATATACCTCGGTCAGATGGTAATGACTTTCGAATAATGAAATCCATGAGGATGATGAAGAGAAACGGTGCAAGGACGCAGCCTTGTCTGACTCCGGTAGAGACCCCAAACCAATCCGTGACAACATCGTCAACTCTCATACGGCATTCACTATTGAGGTGAAGGGACTTAATTAGCTCCACTAATTTCGCAGGCACCCCATAAGCTTCCAGTACTTTCCAGAGTGTGGGCCTGTGCGGACTATCAAACGCTTTCTCATAGTCTACAAAACACATCGCCAGAGAACTGTTAAATTCCTGGCTCTGCTGTAGAATGTGGCGAATATTATGGATTTGATCCGCACAGGACCTGCCAGGCAGAAACCCTGCCTGGTTTTCTCTGAGCACCTGCATAATGGGGGCTCGGATTCTCTGCAAGATTACGTGGGCAAGCACCTTCCCAGGTACGCTGAGTAGCGTAATGCCGCGGTAGTTGTCACAGTTGAGTGGATCACCCTTCTTATGTAACACGGTAATCTCCTAATAATCTAACCTATATAATCCTGACCTATTTTGACCAACATAAGTTATGGTATTTGAGAACAAGAATAAGTTAGAAAGAGCGAGAACAGGTATATAGGGTAGTTGGGGAAGAAAAGTGGACAGTGTTTGACCAAAAACTCACGACCTCTGAAACCTGAATGCGTTATTGTTTCATCAGCTTGGTGCGGCATTCTATTCTCTCTGCCTACTCCTGCGTGAAGCGACATGATGGTTACAAAAAGTCCCGTTCCTTAACCCCCCTCCCCACTATTTATTACCTTCCAACCTCTATACATACCTTAATGTTTTTTTTTGCTCGTTAGTTTCACTAACACTTGTCGTTGAAAACAACAGTAGTTTTCGAAACTAGTCGTGTGAAATTAAATAAAACTCAATTTATGGTATTAAACAAGTGTTTAATTTTATTTAAATAATCAACGCATCATTCCACAAAGTTAATGCCGAATCAATAAATTATATAATGGTTATCAACATTTCACTAATCTGGATTATCTCCAATTACAGCAGTTATTTGTCATATTATTTTTTGATATCTCAGCATAGATGAAGAAAAATATGAAAGTCTGGTATAGAACTTCCAAGAATTTGAGTAGTGTGGTTGTCAATCAAGGGTAGAATTGGCGAATGTTACACGTGTGTAAAGTGATCACTTAAACCCGACTATGACGGTAGTAAGCCCCGTAAATACCCAGACTTCCATATTCTTCTTCATCTTTGATGAGATGTCAAAAATAATATGAAAATAACTCCTATAATTGGAGATAACACAGATTTTGTGAATAAGTATATGGACACTTTGAAAATGTTGTAGTTAGTAAGTTAGTTTTTTTAATTATATTATAAAATTATTCATTTTTCAATTCGACCAAAACACGTGGACTAACGATGCATTATTCAAATTTCGCCAGTAAGCTTTTAGCACATTTGACCCAAAGTTTATACGACCCGTTTTAAAATATGTTTGGGTAAACAATTTTCAGCCAGATATCATCGTTTCGGATCAAACACCAGCAAAGTGGAGATAGAACTGTTTGAACTGGGAGCCAGTGTCGCGGAAAACAAAACGAGATAATGTCACTTCGGCGAGGCCACGTGGCTAATTCAATTAACTCCCGTAATATTCTGTAATTAACGAAACGGAAAGATTAGAGAAAAGCCTACATAGTGAGTCTGCGTTGAAAGAACGGGCCAACGTTTACAAAGCCTGCGGGACGTGGGGCCATTTTTATATTCAAAATACTCGGAGGTCATTCGAGACATGTAATTTTACCAAGAAACTTTAACAAGTTACATCATTTCCATTGTGTCCAAATACTTGTGAACAAGTGCTTAGACACATTCAAAATGTTGTTAATAAATCAACTGATCAAATTATGAGCTAAAATAAAAGATAATCAAAAGGATATTTTGTAGTGTTTCTCATGTACTGGATTTTAATTTAGGATTCGGACCTCATATACAAATGAAAGATACTCAATAACAAAGTTTATTTCATCTCACTTTAACTTATTTTATTTTAATAGGTTTATGAACAAGGTTCTACCAAAATTATTAGTTTTATTGAATTTTGACACAATCCTCGACCAAGTCCAACGTTGATATAAAAGATACATACATTTTCGATCAATAACATGATATTTTTTTCCTTTCTGGATGGTAAAAAATGCTGCTGTAAGTTATGTAGAAGTATGATATTACAAATGACGCTAGCTCCAACATGAAACATGGCTTGTAAACCTTTTCCCTGAAAGCGGAATGAAAGCTTTCAGAAGTTCCTATCATACACAACGAGAGTTATCCGATTCCTATACAAGTGTGGTTTGTGTACAGGAATGTTACATTATCAAACGGAAATTATTTTAATTTAACCCCGACCTTTTCTCACACTCAAAATTATAAATTCAATACATATCAATGCTAATGGAAGGTATTTTTTTTTAAATGTTTATTTTGTGTATTGGGAATTTGTCACTTTCATGCATATTATATAATTTTCAAAACAGATCCTCTAATTGACGGAATCGTGAAATAATATTTAAAATTTTGCTAACCAATTATTTTATTCGCAATGTTTTTAGTGTATCCAAATATGTATTTAAAAATGCTGGTTTTAATCCCACTTTTGTGCTATTCACAAATAAATATTTTATTGATATCTCAACAAAGATGAAGAAGTTCATCGATATGATAATACAGTTCGTCATGTATCATTCAAGATTCTATACTGTTTTTTTAACCAATTTTTAAGTCTTCGATGTAAAAACGAGTGAAAGATGAGTACGTATCTATCTCTGAAGTATACAAAGTGTTTGTCAATTACGGTTACTTTATTGGTACCAAAAATAAGAGTGATTTAAAACAAACTAACAATGCTAGGTATTTACAAAGTGTCATACAGTATTAGAAAAAAATACATTTAAATATAATTATTTTTGACTTGTTAGTTTAACAACAGGGATCACTTACTCAAGTTTCATTTTTAAAAGTAACTAAATGAACAAAAACAAAATCTGGAAAGAGCAAAACAACTGTATCAATTAGATACATTAATTAGATTAAATATTGTATTGCAAAGTTTGTATTTTATTTAAATAAGTACAAGCTAGGCCAAGGGCGTTTATTCCCAAAGCTCCAAAAAGGTGAAGCGAGGAGACTAGAGTCCACTGTTACCGAAGATTTCATTATGTTCACATTTTCCATCATGTTTGCTCATTATTCTCTCTACAGCCTTAGGGAAATCATAACGGTTCATAAAGGGCTGTTTACTGCGAAATAAAAGGCAATTTGACAAAGGTGTTAGGATTTTTCTCAAGCCTAAGAAAATCTTATTTTAAAGACCCGAGAAATGTTTTATTAAACGAGTGTTATTTTTCTTCAAGTGACCTCTGAACTAATTTTGATTTAAAATCTCTATCTATTTGTTATCACTTTAATAAGTATGTTTAATAAATATGGTTGTTGAATCACATTAATTATCTCTATCTAACTATCTTAACGTAATTATCTAATTACTCTTACAACAACTACTACCATTACGCCGTTTCTCTGGAGGGGTAGGCAGAGAAGATGGAACGCAAAGCATTAAATTATAAAATTTTATGGAATACAGGGGCAATTTTAAACACCCAAAACACGCCAGCTCGCATCTACTACGCTGAGAAAGTTGGGGCTTGTACGCCCGTATACCTCGCCGCCGTCATGGAGTACCTGGCTGATAAGGTGTTAGAGATGCATTGCTGTCAGTAACAACAAGCAGACTAGCATCTGCAGTTGACTATCCACAATGACGAGAGTTCAACAAGTTGCTCTCCGGCGTTACCATCGCTCAGGAAGGCGTCCTGCCCAACATCTTGGCTACACTCCAGCCCAAGAAGATCGAGAAGAAGGCGAAATGATACGGCGGCTTCACTTTCCCCCCTTCAGACTCGATTGACGACGTTTTTCTTTAATATATATATATATATATATATATATATATATATATATATATATATATATATATATATATATATATATATATATATATATATATATATATATATATATATATATATATATTTATATGTATATATAAATATAAATGTATATATATTTTTATATATATATATATATATATATATATATATATATATATATATATATATATATATATAAATATTTATATAAATAATAACTATCATTATCATTTTCATATCATATCCATATCTGTATAAGCGCCCTGGAGGTAGTATTTTACGAAAATGGCGCTGTATAAATCATCCGAGATTATTATTATTTTTGGTATTCTGTCCTGACATACACATCGCTTTTTTCACATCCATACATACCCTCCGATCGCGCAGACTTTTGACAACACCAGATTTTAGGTTTTGATTGATCTGATCGTGTCAAGTGTTTTTCAACTGTCCTTGTTCTGATCTCATTCTTACATTCGACAAATATACTTTCTTAGTTATTCTATCGTTATCCATTCGCTGCACATGTCCAACCACCTTATTTAACTCTTCTTAATCTTTTCAACTATCCCTAATTCAGCCATACATTCCTTTCTAATATCTAATTGAAGAATGTAAAATGTGCATATTTTACACATTTTCAGTGTGTCCAAATACTTGTTAACAAATCTGGATTATCTACAATTCTATAATTGTAATATAATATAATAACTCCTATGAGTTATTCTTAATATTTTTTTGACATATCAACTCGGATGAAGAAGAATATAGAAAATAAATCACCAATAGATGTCTCTAGTGAAATTCTAGTGATTCAAGCAATTCGTATCGAAATTAAACCATAAACATATATTGACGTTACAAGAATTTGAGTAGTGTGACTGTCAATCATGGATAGAATTGGTGAATGTTACACCGTCAATGTCTTTGACGGTCGTAAGCCCCGTAAATACCCAGACTTCCATAATCTTCTTCATCACTGTTGAGATGTCAAAAAATAATATGTATATTGTTTATTGAAAGGGGCCCTTGAGGTGATTTTCTAGCGAAAAGGGGGATTTATAAATTGGCCATTATTATTTTTATTTTCATGTCTTCGTGGTTCCTTCGTTGAAATCACAGATATGGTACGTGCAATAAAAAGAAGAAAATACGGAGTCCACGAACATTATTTACGCATTTTTGACTTTCAAATAAACGACCCCTTTGTTCTTCGACAATAGGCATGCCATTGTTTTTCCCTTGAGTAGAATTATTGATTTATATATTATCGACAAATTCGTCATTTTGCAGAAGCGTAATTTCCACCAATTGAATTTTGAGATAATAAATGTTATTTATTGCTCTCGACAATCCACCCTTACACTGCAAAACATACCCCCGGAGTCGTAATAATGGCCAATTAAGTAATTCAGGACAATACTGTTAAGAGATTTCAAAACTGTTCAGGTGAATATATATATATATATATATATATATATATATATATATATATATATATATATATATATATATATATACAGTATCTACTCAATGAATTAGGGCCACCCATTATTTTTTTGAATACTCTTTAATCATTTGGATTATTGTATTTATTTTACATAAATACTTTAAGTTTTCTATTGACATCTAATATCATGTATATTACCTTCAATAATATATAAAATATACCTGGATTATTTAAGCCTTTACAAAATTTCAAACCCTTTTTCTGAGAAAGGTCCCTAATTAGCACAGGTAGACAGATAGTTGAAAGTTCAAAAAATAGTCCTATCTCGTTTATTAGTAAAGTTTCTTGAGTTTTGGTTGTTGTTTTGTTCAGAGAGGTTATATAGTTATCGTGTCTTGTAAAAAAAACTTAATTTTTAATTTTAGTTCATAATTTTTAATTTTAGTTCAAATTTTTTTTGTAAACACAGGTGTTTTTTTTTAAAAGGACAAAATGGGAAAAAGTAAAGACATTTCTGAGGAAAAAAAGTCTAGTGTTATAGTGCTACTGAAATTAGGAATACTATCTAATGGAGAAATTTCAAAAAAAGAAAACGTTTCTCGTCAAACAGTGGACAGAATTTCAAAATCAATAAAAAATCAGTCACCCGCCACCAGCAATCGGCGAAAGAACTGTCGTAGGATTAGAAAAACAGCACCGAGGACTAATCGAAAAATCGTTCAAAGTGCCTTAGAAAACCGTAGTGCATCAGCAAAAACATTGAAAATAAAATTGGAAGAAGAGGGTATAAATATATCGGTATCAACACTGAGGCGACGTCTTTACGAAGTAAATCTGAAATGCAGGCGCCCTGTAAAAGTACTAAAATTGACACCACGAATGAAAGCGGATCGATTAAAATGGGCCAGGCTACATCGAAATTACTCGGTAGATGATTGGAAAAAGGTATTTATTTAAATTGAATTTTCAACATATCATTTTAGTAAATAAACTTATATATTTGAATTAAACTTAAATTTTCATTATTTTTCAGGTCATCTTTAATGATGAGTGCCGGTTGGAAGCCGTGACAGAGAGCCGTCGATTCATCAGGAGAACACCAATGGAACGTTACAATGAGGCCTGTGTGGTAAAAGTTATCAAACACCCCCCTGCAACAATGATATGGTCATGTATTATTAACAATTTACCTGGGCCGTTGTTTTTCGTGGAAGGAACAATGAACCAAAATTCCTATAAGCAGGTCGTCGAACGAATTTTATTGCCCTTCTACCATACACTCGACCCAACAGAAGGTCCATACACCTTCATGCAGGATGGGGCACCTTGCCACCGGGCTAAATCAATAATAAAATTTTTGTCTAACAAAAATCTGCCTTTGCTCCCCTGGCCTGGAAATTCTCTGGACCTTAATCCTATAAAAAACGTATGGAGCATGTTAAAAAATAAGGTTTACTCATTTCCAAATCCGACAGTAGACTGTCTAAAAAAAATATTCAAAAAATTTGGTCAGAAGACGAAGAAATAAAAAAACATGATAAAACGGTGCATTTTAAGTATGCCAAAAAGAATTGAGGCAGTTATTTCTGCCAAAGGTGGAAATACTAAATACTATCTATGTTTATATGAAAATATATGCATAATATAAGCGTAATAAAGTGTTCATGTGTAAATAAAATTCAATGTTGTTTTATTCAAGGTTTTATCTGAGTTACTCCTGTTTGAATTGAGAAATTGCGCGAAATTCTGCGTGGCCCTAATTCATTGAGTAGATACTGTATATATATATATATATATATATATATATATATATATATATATATATATATATATATATATATATATATATATATATATATATATATATATATATATATATATACATATATATATATATATACATATATATATATATATATATATATATATATATATATATATATATATATATATATATATATATATATATATATATATATATATATATATTGTAAATATTAAAAATTGTAAAATAAAATTTTCAAATTTTAACCAGAGGAAAAGACTGAAATGAGTCGAATGAGAGAATGTGCGGTAAACGCTGATATAAGGAATGAATGCAAGGTTGAGATAAGTATTATCGAAAAAATTAATAAATGTGTGTTGAGATGGTTTGGGCATAGAATCGAATGATGAATGAAAAAAAATAAACAAATTTATGAGGCGAATGTAATAGGTAGCAGAAGCAGAAGATTTCCGGAAAAAACTTGGCATGATCAAATATTTCAAATATTTGAAAGTGGTCAGGTCAAGAGTTGAAATAATCGGGGGTATATATGAGGAGATGCATGAATGTGGAAGAGACGAAGACTAATTGGTGTGGCATTATATTCTCTCTGCATACCCCTGCGAGGAAGCTGAGTGATAGAAAGTTAGAAAGTTAGTTATTTGACGAAAATTGCTCGATCGACCATTTTAAAAATATGTCCAATGTCGACAAAGGTGATACTCGTTTGCAGTTCCCGTATAACGGTGCCGCACTTAAGTCGAGCGTAGCTCCTAACAACGTGGATTCTCCGAAAGTGCTGACATGTCGCAAAGCAAACACAATAGAGTATCGGCTGGAGGTAAACTTTTGTGATAGTGCCGCAGACTATTCATCGTCTCATATTTTGGCTGCCATTCCATATTCTGACGTCAGAATGAAAATTCTCAACTGTGATCGAATTGGGGTGACCATGTGATTTCGTTAAGCTTATTTAAATTATAATATATGATTTCCGTATTGAAATTGCATCTTATATGCAGAAAAATATGGAAATTCAGGTAAATATGGGGCCTTATCTTCTAAACTTCATGTATTCTCGCATTACGAGAAAAATAACTCATTTTTGTTTTTTGAAACATACACTTCTTCTATATCATAACGGACTTTGATGTAATTATGTACTTGTTGGCATCTCTACAAAATAACGAAGAATATGAAAGTCTGGGTATTTACAGGTCTTATGACTTGTCATAGGCTGATAACGTAATCACTTCATACAAATGCAACATTTACTATCGTACCCATGATTGCCAATCACTCTACTCAAATTTTTGGGACTTCTACTTACAATAAATCATTAAACTCATGACACTGTATATGTGAGTCTACTAGAGCCATCTGTGTTAGATTGAGGAAGCTTTTATTTAGCAAAGACACTTTTATTCGTATTATTCCATCTAAACTCAGATTATTTCACATATTAGGGAAACGTCTGCAAAACTTTTTTATATGTAGCTTATAATCGAGTTATTTTAATTTCCAATTTATAAATCAACATTATAAATAAACCAGTTATTTTATTCACAACATTTTGAGTGTGTCCAAATATTTGTGAGAAAGTATTTGGACACACTGAAAAAAAAGTAAAAATAAAATCTTTTTTAAAACCCTTTCCAAAAAAAAATTAAATACTACTTAAATTCATCTTGTCAGTAAAAATCATAGTTTCTTACCCCCAGCCTTATTGTGAGGCCCTTTGATTTGTAAATCCTTAAAAAGGGTAAAAATAACCCCTAAGTGGAGGAACTCAGATTTGTGAACAAGTATTTGGTCACACTCAAAATGTATATATATGCATATTAATTTATGTATTTATTTTTAAATCAAACACAGATTTTTTTAATCTACTAAGTTGTATTTTATTGAGAAAAATGAATAAGGACCGTCAGTCTATTTGATCTTCACATTCGTTTGAAAATGTCATAACTAGGCGAAACAATTGTCACAATATAAATTTTTTATGTGTTTTTGTTATTAAAATACAACTTAGTATACTCAACAAATCTGTGTTTGATTTTAAAATTAATACACAAATTAAACGCCAAATCAATAAATAAATGTAAACTTATACATATTTGTTTGTAAGATTTTTTTATTTTTATAAATAATATTTAATTATGTATGGTAGCAATGGTCACCCCACATTTCCTCCTAGTCATGTAGTGAACAAAGATTGCAACGTTGGTATGTTCCATTTTTACGAGATAGTTGGAAACTAGGGAGAGGTTACGGAATGCAATAACGAGTAACCAAAAGTGTATGGAGACCCCATTCGTGGTTTCGACGTGTACTAAACTAACAGAACCACACTAGCTCTTATATAAAGACCAGCACTTCCCACATTCTGTGTAAAGCAATTTATTTGAATAAAGGTGAAAGATCACTTTATGCGTTTTAATCAGCTTAATTCATTGTGATATGTGTGATTTTTTACTAATGTTGATGTAAGAAAAATTCAGGTACGTCAACTATATACTTGAAAGCGGCCGGGTATGAAGCGAAATAATGAGGAGATGCATGAATGTGGAAGAGACGAAGAATGTTTGCAAAGACAGGGTGGTATGACATTCTTTTCTCTGTGCCTACCCCCGGTAGCGGGAAGCGGCGTGATGGTTAGTTAGTTATAATATTATTTAACTAATATATTAATATAAAATGGGATTTTTCGTACCGTATCTGAGGGCAGTTGTTCTGCATCTTTTTATCCTTATCTAGACTCAATGATGAATTTGGCTAGTTTTCCTTAGTCTTCCACTTACTGCACTTATATTTATTTAAATATATTTATTTTTACCTCCCTGAGAATTGAACCCGAGATCTCCAGCACGGTAGCCAAACGCAGCAACCATTATTAAACTATGAAGTCTCAAGGACACAGTACCCTAACATTTAATTATTTAACTTAATACACTTATTATGATATTTTTTTCCTGGCAATATTTTTTCGTGACTCTGTAGGGTTGTTTTTTAATTAGGGTCAAATTGAAATACGTGACAACAGCCACGTTTTCACAAAGCAATTATGAAATATTCTGGGAAAAAATAATGAACCGAGGTAAAAGTATAATACGTTATTTAAGGTATGGAAAACTTAATTTCACGTTATTCGCATAGAAACATGAATGTAAAAGAGGCGAAGAATTTTCGCAGAGATAGAGTAGTGTGGCGTTCTATTATCTCTGCCTACCTTCAACTCAATTTGAGTGATGGTAAGTTAGTTAGTTTAAAGTTTTTGTTAACTTCTTTGATGTCAAAATATTATTTTTAAAAAAACTAAACACTTGTATAATATAATTTTTCGAGTTTATTCACGTAAACATGACTAGTTTTGAGAATATCTGTAGTTCTCGAAACTAGTTGTGTTAACATTAATAAAATCAAGAAGTGTTATTTTGCAAGAACGATAACTTTTAAAATATTTAAAAACTAACTAAGTAACTAATAACCATCGCGCCGCTTCCCGGCAGGGGTAGGCAGAGAGAATAGAACGCCACACCACTCTGTTCTTGCAAACATTCCAAGTATTTGGCATACTTGATCGTGCCAAGTTTTTCTCGGTTTTAAATTATTTTTAGTAATTACTTAAACCCCGAATCAAAAAAAAATTAAATTATTTTACAATTTTAACATCTATAAATAGATGAAGAATAATATGAAAGTCTGGGTATTCACCATTCACCCATTCTACCCATGATTGACAACCACACTTCTCAAAATTTCTGAACTTCTAGATAATTGATCAATATGTACCGTGTAATGACACGGTACATATGAGTTCACAACAGCCATCGATATTGGATTGAGAAAGCTTTTATTTAGCCGAGATTCTTTTATTTGTATGCAAGATCAAAACTCGGATTATTCCACAAACTGGGAAACGCCTGAAAACCTGATTTTTTTTTAATGCAGCGTATACTTTGACGAGTTATTTTGAGTGTGTCCATGTTTGTGAACAAGTATTTCAACACACTGAAAATGTTGTGAAAGTAAACGAATATTTTGTATTATTTTTTGACATCTCATCAAAGATGAAGAAGAATATGGAAGTCTGGGCATTTACGAGGCTGACGACCGTCATAGGCTGGTTTAAGTGATCACTTTACACACGTGTAACATTCACAAATTCTACCCATTAATGACAACCACAGTACTCAAATTCTTGGAAGTTCTATATATATGAGCCAATTTAAAAACCTTGTTCTTGAATCACTAGACTTCACTAGAGACATCTATTGGTGAGATGTAAAGAAGCTTTTTATCAAGCAGAAACTCTTATATTAGTGTGTGAGGTCCGAATCCTGGATTATAATCACACACATGAGAAACGCCAGAAAATACCATTTTCATTTTTATTATTTTAACTTGACCAGATTTTGTGAGCAAGTATTTGGACACACTCAAAATGTTGTGAATATTTTGTATTTTTTGTTTTTTTTTTTATAAGTGATACAAAACAAAATAAAGTCAAACGTTTTTAAGCGTGATAAGGGGAAGAATTTTCTACATAAAGTCGTTTGTTGAAATTATGATAGTTTGGAAGGGTGTCTTTTTCAAATGGAAAATCCACACGTATTGGTCTTATCTTTCGTCTGCAATACTTCTTAGCTACAATAAGTTTATCACCTTGTACACACACGTCCTGCAGAATATCCCTCCACGTTTATGTACTTAATAGCGTTTTCGAATGAAGGTACCTTCAATACACTCACACTAGTTCACACAAACGCACACATCTCTGGATCGTAATATTAAGGAATGTTGACACACAAATGAAAACAAATATTGTAAAAAAAATCAATTAAACGCTTTTTTTATTATTTTTGAAATCTCAACAAAGACGAAAAAGAAATTGGAAATCTCGGTATTTATAGGGTTTACGACCTGTTATACGCTGGTTTATTAATTCACGTGTTTATTTTGTATCAAATTTACACACAATGATTAACTCTGTCGCGAAGTGTTAGGCCTGCGACTCAGAAATAGGAAAAATCTGCGATGTTGAAGATGTTGTGCGATAGGGAAGAGAAAGAAGATGTTTCTGGAGAGATCATGTGGGAAGAGCGAGTTCGGATCGAGTGGTGAGGGTGGCAGCGGACCCCCAGGAAGACCACCTAAACGATGGAAGGATAGCTGGTCTTCCACCTCCTAGGAGCGGACCGGAAAATAACAGGACCTAGTCCTAAAGGAAGAAGAAGAATAAGAAGACAATGATTAATGGTTTTGAATTTTGTAAAATTAAAGAAAAATCTAGTTAGTTTTTGCAAAGTGCTATTAATGTATTCTTGTTTTTTACACTTTGACATCTCAACAAAATTGTAAAAGAATATAGAATTCTGAGTTTTTACAGGGTTTACGACCTGTCATAGGCTGGTTTAGTGATCGCCTTACACACGTGCAAAATTCAGTATTCTTCCTATGATTGACAACCACACTAGTCAAGAGTTGGAAGTCATACATACAAACGTATATGTTCAATTCATGTTGTTTCTTGATTAAGCTCACAACAGTCATCTTCGAATTGGATTTAGAAAGCTTTTATTTAGCAGGAACCCTTATGTTAGACAAATTTATCAGCACTATTACAAACTCAAAAAAAAATCGTTGTTATTAAAACTAATTTGCTGAGGCAATATGATACAATATCGAAACCAACATGAATAAACAAAAATACTAATATACTTTTATCAGTGCCTACTTTTACACGTTGCTATCAAATTAAAACAAATGGTGTTGAGGCAATAGTGATACTATGTCGAAGCCAACATGAATACTTCATGAGAAAAATACTGTCATACTTATCAGCACTGTAACACCTTGTCTTCAAAATTAAAACGAATGTAGTCGAAGCCATGTGCGACAACGACAAAAAAATAACAAAAAACAAACAAAAAAATACCCACGAAAAAAAATTACTCTAGTCAAGATGATTCGATCTTTTATCAGTAAATGTCTTCCTAATTTGTTGTCAAAAAGCCGTATCTCTTTCAACGCCAAATAAATCTACGGTGTGACGTAAATGTATCCGATATATCACCGCAGAGAAGGGATACATTTGACATTACATTATTTCGCACTGCACAAAACGGGAGTGAGAGTGGAAACCGAGCTTTAGATTTTCGTGCAATAAATGTTGCCATGCTGAGATTGCTACCTCGCGAGAGTTGTCACTTGTGTAAACCTACCTTAACTTTTACCTGGGGTAACGCACCCAGTTATAACCATATAAATAAACTATTTACCATTAGAAAAACAATGAGAAACAGTAAGTTCTTAAAATGATGTGTATTATGACATAAAAAGTCCAAAAAAGGATAAATTTATTTTATTATTACTGATAAGTGTCTTGTTGCTCTAATTGGTGATTATCCCTACAAAATATTACACCTAAAGGATTGAAAAAAAATTAAAGGTGAATGTGGTTGGTAATAGAATCTGAAGAAAACCGATGAAAACTTGGCATGATCGAGTATTTCAAATAGTTGAAAGTGATCAGGTTGGTATAATCAGCGGGTAAAAGGATATCCATTTATGTGGACGAGGCGAAGATCGTATGCAAAGACAGATTGGTGTGGTGCTTTATTCTTTCTGCCTACCCTTTCGGGAAAATAGCGTGATAGTTCCATGGTTTGTAAGTAAGTTAGTTAAAATTTAATATAATTTTTATTTTTAACAAAATATAAATGATTCCAAAAATTGTAACGATTAAATTGATTAATAATTGTACATATGAGGATATTAGTTTCAAAAACCTCAAAATGCAAAGAAAAAAATTATCAAGGTAAACCTTCAATGATAATTTTTGCCCATCATTTAATTTTTTTAATTGCAATAAGACATTTAAAAAAATATTAAGTGAAAACAAAACCCCCAAAATCTTCGCTTGCCTGGTATTACATGCACATACATATGTATGTACATATGTGATATAAAACGAGTTCAAAACTATGGTAATTTTTTTTGTCAAAAAGACAACATTTGAAACAACGTGGATATTGTGTTAATTTTAAATGATTTATTCATTTAATATACAACTAAAAATATGTTTATTAACGGAACACCTCCCCCGCTGTCTCGCTCCCCCAAAATTGTTGGATGCAATTTATCAGATGCATTCTGATAGTCCTTTTGGTATAAAAGTCGCAAAAATACGACTGGCGTTTCCCTCTTTGAATTTTATTTTCTAAAAATATTTTAAGCATGTTTTATGCAGACAACATTTTATTACTCAAATATTTCGACACGCCGCACAGTGCGTTATTTTGGCAATCTAGGGGTACTTTATTATTACGCTTAAAATATACCGGTTTTAGTAGGTTTTTGGATACTATCACTTATAAAATACATGATTGAGTAAACATTTTGTATTTATCTTATAGTATTTCTAGAAAGATATGATAAAATGGGTATTAAAACAACTTTCATACTTTATGAAAAGAGGTCACAGTTAAATGTGTTTGTATTACACTTAAATGTTTTGGCAGATATTAATATTATTTAAATATTTGTTGTAGATGCGTATATGCATAAAACGTCATCACCAATGTTTGTAAAAGAAAGGTATATATTCGTATATGAGGCCAGGAATTATTTGAAAATGGAGAATATTCAAGTTATGTTTTATTCAGAATCACTATTATTTAAATATTCTTCTGATTCATTAAACTCATATTTTAAGTTCTGTTTGAAAAGATAAACATGATCACATGGCATCGGATACTTTACCGTCTATCATACAAAATTCATCGTAAGCTTCACGTGCATTTTTATTTCATTCACAAGTATTTTTGTTGGAGAAAGTGTCGTAATTTCATCCAAATTTTTTTCTTTCATCAACTTCTGTAGTCATTGTGTTCACCGTTTCTTTAATAAAAACCAATTAAATGGGGTGCCAATATCTAGTCGACAATGGTGCACGATTTTGCCAAATATATTTTTTGTTGTGTTTAACAGTTCCACTATAAGTATACATATTTGTATTGACATCATAGTAATACTAAACAATTTTTTGTCTGTATGATGGTCTTCTGAAAATTTTGTCGGTACCTATTTTGTCGGCACCATGACAGACCCACTTTAGAATTTTATTTTAACTAATGTTTTTCGAGTAACAAAGAGTTTCAAGCACTTCTTCTTGAACCTTGGATAATCGCGCCCCAGTATGATCGTTAAGTGACTAAAGCGGAATTTCAGCTGAAATTTCGTTGATGGTGATTGCTGGAGAATTTCACAGATTCTTTCGCTTAGTAAGGTGGATATTGTTTCCTATTTATATCTATCATTTGTTGCCTTATGATATCATACTGATGGGTTTTTAGATTATTTTGTAGGTAGTGCTTAATCCGCAGATAATTCGGCTTATTTTTTATTGAAATATTTTTTTATTGTTAGGAAGGCAGAAGATAACTCTCTGATGAAGGCGGCAGAATCTCTTTTTCCAGTTTTTATCAGTTTGATTACTGTGGCCAAGGACAACTCTTGTTGGGTTGTTAATTTAACATGATTTTGTATTTTTCGTTTTTTGACCTTCGATGCACACGATTCAAAAACCTTTCAAGGCCTACAAGGCTTACAAATTGAGTTACTTTTCAAAGTACTTGATAGAACTTGAGTAAAAATATTAGAAAACATAAGATTTCCTTGAATAATCTATAAAGAATTTGAACTCAAGAATTGTTTTCGAGATCTACCCGATATATTCCACTTTTGCCCATTTTTTTGACAAACACTTCTGATTTTTGTTTTAAAACTAGTCAAAATCTTTAATAACACTGAAAGCATATTAAATTGCTCCAAAATATATGCAATTATGGCTTCAACTCTCACGCGTTTCGAATCTACGACCCATATGTCAAAAATAGCCTGACGAGAAATTTACGTAGTCATTCTGAAATTGAGAAAAAAATGTATGGGTATGGCAAGTTAAGCAAAAAGTTATTGTATATGCTAATAAGAATATAAGTTAAGCTTTTATAAAAATACTGTCATAGTACGGTATTTTAGGGTATGGCATACTAAAAGCCTAGTTATAATTGGAATAAACCAATTATAATTTATATTTACGAGCTATAAGTTCAACAAGACTTTGCAGGCTAATGAAATAATATTTACTCAAATAAAAACACGTACAGTATACCTTAATAAATTAATACTATAAAAATATAAACAAATATTACACATACATAACACAAATTTATAATATGATGACTCAAGCGACTGATGCGCATTCGTTTAAAACCGCTCACCCCCAACGGCGCGCTGAAGCTCGGGTTTCCGATACGATTATGTATTTTTCGGAATGACTTAATTTAAAAATAATTAAACAGTTTTGTAAAATGGTTTGTTTTCTATTGGAATAAAATATTTTTTTCAAAATATAAGCCATCAAAAAAAATAATAAAGTTCCGCTAGATTGCCAATATAACGCACCGTGCGCCGAACGAATAATGTTGTAACGATAGAAAACTCAAAATGTAATGATTAATAATTCTCGTTTAAAAGAGACTCAACTTGTACTTAGTGTAATAATCAGCACGCTCAGCTACCGTTCTGGAGGTCCCGGGTTCGATTCCCAGGGGGGGGGTCAAATAAATATAAGTGATTTTTTCACTGTCATATTTATTCAATATTGGAACTGAATCCCTGGACTGGTCCCTGAAGCGGTGGGCTGATCACCTTTCCTTCGTGTGTTAAAGATCAAGATAACACCTGTTTATATAATGCAGTGCCCTTTGCACCATTGGAGTGCGGGTTAAGGTTTGAAAATTGAAATAAATACGAATAAAATATGTTCCAATGTTTGTACTTTGTCCTCCTCTGTAGTGTAGTGGTCAGCACGTTTGAGTATCGTGCTGGAGATCCAAGGCTCTTTTTTAATATAAGTGATTTTTAACTGTAATATTTATTTTATGATGCGGACTGATATCTGAAACGCAAAACTGTTGATCTTTATTTCACGTACTTAACTGTTAATATACTACTCCGTACTTGGTATACAAAATATGGTAACATATAAAATATTCAAATTGTCATAAAAATAAATTTAAAACTAACGGTATTCAATCTCTGCTATGTTGTGTATATAACATAGAATTTTGTATAGCCTCCCACTAGTCTGATGATGTCGGCAACAATGAAACTTGGTCACTGGTTAAATAAAATATACGCGGAAAAAACTTTTTGGGTTTTAACAATGATTTTTGATAAAAAATATTAAAACGTATTTTGCAGGTATATTTTTCAAAAATGTATGAGTGAATCTGACAACTCCTTCCAGTTCCACCAAGAAGTGTCGGTAAAAAACTTAGGTCCAAAAAATATATCGCTCACTCCTTTCAAGAACGTCATAAAACAAAAATTTTCAATTTTCAGTTGTACATTTTTTCGGAATGCCCAGAAAATGTACTGTATCCCAGCAAAAGAGGCATATTTTTAACGTAATATTTGCCCGCTACAGGGCAGAAAGTGTTGTTTTTGCATTTTGAAGAAAAGGTATTGTTATTTTTTTAAATAAACTAAATATTTTTCAAATGGAAAAATGACCTTCAGGTTTGACCTAAAAAAATCTGTGGCAGAGTAAAAAGTTTAATAAGTGGCTTGATATTTTTTTTTAATACATCGTATTATATTTTAAACTTTGAAAATGTTTTCCTAAAAAAAGGTGTTTTTTTTATTTGTGACGTTCTTGAAAGGAGTGAGCGATATGTAATTGATGTTATCCAAAATCAAACTTAAATGTATTGAAATCGAAACTTCAAATTGAATTTGAGCTAAATGTACCAGTACTTTGAACGGGGCATAATATGTCCTTGTAAGTCCTCTTGTAGGAGCAAACTATTTGAGTGAGGCGAACTGTTCCTCCCTTAAAGGACCAAGAGGTTAAAGACTAAGTAACATGTAACACGGAACTCCGTGACACGACTCGTTACTTGGTTAAACTTTAGCTGCCATTGTACGATATAACGCAATACACAATGCAGATGCAAATATAGCACCATATAAATGCTATTGGATTTACATATAATTGGGAAGTATAACTTTATATTCAATTAAACTTTCACAATAGGCCAATTTAAACTTATACCTTATTTTGTTAAAAATTCCCATGAGGAGAAACTCACATTTGTAAACAAGGATTGGAACACTCAAAATGTAGTGAATAAAATATTTCGTCAAATTATAAGCAAAAAAAGTTTAAAATCATGTCTTCAATCGAATAAAAAAAAAGCTATCTGCTCAATGAAACTTCATCATACGAAAAAAATATGTCGATTGCTTGATTTAATGTTTTATTATATTATATTTGTATAAACATATCGCTCACTCCTTTCAAGAACGTCATAAATCAAAATTCGTCAATTTTCAGCTGTGCATGTTTTCAGAATGCCCAGAAAATGTACTTTCTCCCAGCAAAAATGGCATATTTTTAACTTAATATTTACCCGCTACAGGGCAGAAAGTGTTATTTTTGCATTTTGAAGAAAGGGTATTGTTCAATCATTTTTTTAAATTTACTAAATATTTTTCAAATGGAGAAAAAACCAGAAAGAAAAAAAACCAGGAGAAAAAAGTTTTACCTAAAAAGGTCTGTTGCACAGTAAAAAGTTCAGTAAATGGCTTGATATTTATTTGTAATACATTGTATTATATTTTTTAACTTTAAAAACGATTTATGACGTTCCTGAAAGGAGTGAACGATATATTATTTATATATATATATATATATATATATATATATATGTATATATATATATATATATATATATATATATATATATATATATATATATATATATATATATATATATATATATATATATATATATATATATATATATATATATATATATATATATATATATATATATATATATATATATATATATATATATATATATATATATATATATATAGATATATCGTTTCAAATTTTGAGTATTATGTGTGTCAATCAAAGGAAGAATGGTGAATGTCACACATGTATAAAGTTATAAAGAGTTTAAAAGTTTTTTTTTACTACATAGAGGACAACTTCAAGAAATACATGTAAGATTCTTCCTGAATTATGTTTCACTTAAAAAGACTATGACAGGTCATTTTCATTCATATTTAGATACAAATATTGACATAAATAACTCCTAAGTGTAGAGAAACCAAAATTTTACGAATTAAAATTTGGATTTACTCAAAACATTGTGAATGAGTCTTTTTGATATTTCCTTTTAACGTTGAAAGAAAATCTCACATGCCCAAACCATTAACTATTTAACGAACATAAATTTCGGCAACAAAAAAAACATCATATCAGTTACTTACTTCCACTTTATTTCCTTCTTAATCCTTTCCACCCCTTGGGAAAGCAGTGCAGCCTTGGCGAGAAGGCTGTTTAGCCATCACGTACCGTGAGATTTTCTGCCGTAAGGAAGTTAGGGCATAAAGATAATCCGGTTGGCAGTTTAACTGCCTTCCGCTACCCCGACCCGCTGAAACCAGCCCCAGCACTAGCTACTTCCGTTATCAACTAGCCTTTGTGAGATGCGGAATGAGAACAAATTTAACACAATTTGAATACCCTTTGTTTGAAGAATTTGCAATTTTTGAGATTGTTGATCGATGAATATAATCATAACTCAAAGAGCAATAATGGTGATTACCCGATTCTTTCATGAAAAACAGCACTAAATGATGCAATCATTGCTAACAAAGGAACAAGTTATATACATGTAACCCAGTGGTTATAAATGTCAAAAGTACTCATTAATATATTTTTTTAATATATCCTTAATTATCCATTAAAATATATTAATATAATTTTTTATATTATTTTTTAATTTTTTTTTTGTCATCTCATCAAAATAGAAGAAGAAAATTTTGGTCACAGTCTAAATGTTGTAAATAAATTATCTGATCAAATTATAAGCTTAATAATAAAAATGAAAATATTATTTTCTGGCGTTTCTCATGTGTGTGATAATGATCTAGGATTCGGACCTCACAATCTAATATAAGAGTTTCTGCTTAGTAAAAAGCTTCTTTACATCTCACTAATAGATGTGTCTAGTGAAGTTCTAGTGATTCAAGAACAAGGTTTCTAAATTGGTTCATATATATAGAGTTTGAGTAGTGTGAAGAAGACTTCCAAGAATTTGAGTAGTGTGGTTGCCAATAATGGGTAGAATTGGTGAATGTTACACGTGTGTAAAGTGATCACTTAAACCAGCCTATGACGGTCGTCAGCCCCGTAAATGCCCAGACTTCCATATTCTTCTTCATCTTTGATGAGATGTCAAAAAATAAGACGAAAATAACTCCTGTAATTGGAGATAATCCAGATTTTGCGAACAAGTATTTGGACACACTCAAAATGTTGTAAAATATATGAAACTAAAAAAATTAAAATATATTAAACTTTTGTGCGACCCATGGGATCGAACGCATAGCGGACTCCGCAGTAACGAAAAACGCTATAAGAGTGTCAGAAATGAAGACTCTAAGAAGAATATCTGGCAAGAGTATTTTAAATAGAATAAGGAACATCAGGATAAGAGAAATATGCGAGATCGAAGATGTCGTTAGGTGGGGAAGGTAACGAAGAAGACAATGGTATGCGCATGTGATGAGAATGGAACCATCTAGACTCCCCCACATTGCACTGCACCGCCAATCCCAAGGTTGACTGCTGTTGGGTAGTTCACCAAAGAGATGGATTGACAGCTGGGAATCGACTTCGCAAGAGGCTAATCCCTCTCTAAAACCGGCCACAAGGCCTACACTAATAAGAAGAAGACCAAATACCCATTCTCTTTTAAAATTTATTATTCGCGTGTTTCCACCGATCCTTTTTTTAAAGGCTGAAATATTATTTAATATACTATTAAACTACAAAATTTGGATGAAAAAGTATTTTATTTTTATTTTTAATGTCCATACCATTGTTACAAATTTTGAATTTTGCTAAGAATGATGAATGTTGCACTTGTTAAAAGTAATCAAATAAACCTTCTTCATCTTTGTTTTAAGATATCAATAAATAAAAATCTTGACATATACAAGTATAGCTCCTAAGAAGAGTAAAATCTTTACTATGTGCAAAAAATGGACACTCTAAAAATATTTTAAATAGAAAAAAATATTTTTACTACCTATCATCCATTCTCTTTTGAAATTCATGAGTCATGAGTTTCCATCAATCCATTTTTAAAGGCTTCGCATTAATTCCGAAAAAGGTTCATTTAGTATTCTACGTCACAAAGGAAGGAAGACATAATTGAGCCCGATAAAAGAGTAATTATTAAAGTTTTAGAAATTGTCGAACGCTCGCAATAGCAGGGGTAGGTGCATTTTTAATGCAGTTATCAAAGTTCCGCTCCCTTCTGTGCACCGGCGTAACTTTACTCTTAATTGAGTGCACTACTTCCTACAGCATGTTCTTGCGCAATAAAACTTTTGTCTGTTTCAATATTATTTAACTCGAATTCACTTCGAACAATCAAGTAAATTATTATCCATTTTCTCAGTGGCGTAGGCAGAGTTTTAAAAAACAGGATAGTCAGTAGAAAAAAAATTGTAATTATTTGCGCTTTGTAAAGGAGAACCTGCGGCCTTTTGGCTATTCTAGTGCGGCCTTTTGAC
>NW_028282152.1:0-30339 GCF_059751285.1 Brachycentrus maculatus | reverse complement strand
TCCCAACCCCAACCCCAACCCCAACCCCAACCCCAACCCCAACCCCAACCCCAACCCCAACCCCAACCCCAACCCCAACCCCAACCCCGGCTTCATTAGTGATGCGATATGTTTCTATTATAAAATATAAATATCACTGGCTAATGGTAATTCATAAATATATACCTATATAATTGAATAATTTTGATAACTTGTCAAAATCACCAGCGATTTTTGGCCAATTTGTCAGTAATAGCGCACCGATTGCAGATATCGTAGTCACAAGTTTTACAGTAATAAAAGTTTTTCCCAGTTGGAGCTTTGTGACACACATCACAAATGCAGTTTCTTCCACTAGATTTGTGGCTTTCATGAAAGAGCTAATGATTATTTTCACATTTTAGTTTCCTGCCTTAATCTGTTTTTTTTTCTTTGATTCGATTCGAGCACTTGTAACAGATATCATAATTGCATAGTTAATACAATATGAATAATGGTTTGCTCATATCGATGCAAACCTTGTATTGTACATTTATTTTCGTGTATACAAAAATATAAATAATAGTGATGATTATTATTACGATTTAAGCCTGTAACATTTAGTAACATTTTTGAGTATTGAGCCTCCTCCCATTTCAAATATTTCAAACTTTTGACTATGCCTTGTTAAGTTTTAGATACACACATCGAACAATAATAAAAATCTACTGGTGATTGGCCGCAATTATCGCAGGTTACTTTTCTTAAGCAAAAGCCTGAATTACTATCCTTCATGCAATGCTAGAGAGGGCAAAGAATCGATGAAGGGTATCCCTTCTATATTTACTCCCTTGCTTCGTTGCAGCGATTACATTAAAAATAATTACATTCCGAGCAGCAATGATAGAATTTACTGATCTATTTCGAACAGCAACTGCAGCGGAGAGATCGGGCTATTGAAATTTATCTTGTTAAAGCATGACCAAGATTACAAAAATTGCTTTTCTACTCGTCCACCATGCTAATTTTAATCGAAGAGGAAAGAATTTCATATCTTTTCTACCCCTTCCTCTCGTACTTCAAATCAATTTACTGTTCGAGCCAGATCTCGCTGATTTCGATGATAGCATAAGCCCTCAAGATCTGATAATTTTTGGAGTTGATGCACCATTATTTGAATTCTGTCTTTATGCAGGCCCAAGGAGGATGCATGCTTGTTTTGCATTTATCTTCATTCACCAGCATCTCAAAGATCATTGCTTGTGAATTCCCTTATCTATACTGTGCTATCACCTTTGCATGGGCTTTGGAAGCAAAGTATATTCCTGGGCCCAATCTGCCTTTGGTGCTGGGCTGAATGCCCTTTTACATGATGGATTCAATATGCTCAACTTTGGTCCCATGATATAGGATAATCCCTGAAGGGCACTACCTGGATAAATGGTCAGCATCAACAGTTTAACACACTTTGCAATAATGATGTAAATGGCTTTACTTGCATTTTAAAGCTTTGCACTTTTTCTAAGCAAAACGATGCCGCATCATTGCCCTAATGTTTAATATAATACTTGTTACATACTTCTGGCATAAACATATATATATATACTTATATATTGCATAGGATATACTTTAATTCTTTGTTAAATTTTTCAATTATTTCATTGAAGATAATAATATAGAACCATAATCAATCAATTAACACTTGAAAGAGCCCTATCGTTGAAGGGTTTTGAGAGAGATTAAATTTATGAATGGTTAAATCCTCTGTCAATATGAAAAGTAAATTGATAAGTATTTGAGATAATCATAAGAATTGCATAGACATATTTGTAAAATGATAAACAGTCGCTTCAGTCAATAAAAATGATATATATTAAGAGGAGGATCGGGTGCAATAACATCTCAGGAATTGTTGAATAATAAAATTATAATGCTAAATAGAGCAATTAATTCTTTGCATATTGAATACCTTATATAATGTAGCAATCGAGCAAGATACCCCAACCCCCAATGCTCTCACTAGCAACAGCAGATAATTTCCACAGACTCCTATCTGCAAATCACAAAAAGGGCAACAGCAAGTAATAAACAATTAAAGAGCTCATCAAGCTCAACGACGAGCAGCTACAGCAAATATCAGCCGACTCACCTGAAATCAGTTAGCAGGCCGAAGAGGAGATCGGGGGAATAATGAGCAGAATGCTGGCGATAATACAGGAACAAGTATATCTGAACGATCGTAAAAAATACTATTCATGTATGGCAGTGTATTACGGCAATCTCGCGTATTTCAAGAGGATGTACATTTCAGTATTATAGTTAACAGGGGTGGGCACAACTAGCAAGCATCTCAGGCGATGGAGCAGGCTATCAGCAGCTTGGAGCATCTGCAAGGCTTCTTGTCAACGAGGGAGGAGAATATTGCCCATAACTATGAGCTCATTAAAATGAACTTGCAGCATTGTGCCATATTGTCACAACTGAACCACCACAGCACTGCTGCTTCGTATGCCTCAAAATGCCTCCTGAAAATGATGGAATGCCTTCGGATGTTGAAGGTCATCTGCGACTAATAATTACAAATATTGATCAGCACCAGCAACGACAAAGCTCACCAGAAGAAGATCCTGAACAATAGCAATTTAGACGAGGATGCAAACAGCTTAAAAAACAAACTCGTCAAGATATAGAAGATATTCTTCAAAGAAATTGTGCTGCTCTCATCGAAGTAGTTGCTGCTTGAGCTCGATGTTTTGCCCCCAATCGACAAGCTGCTCCTCGAAGAAAGGCATCAGTTCATTAAGATTATGTAGGCTTAGTCTAATGTAGGAATGAGCTCTACTATTGGAAGGATAACCAGGAAGTTAATGAGCTTATGATACGGAGGAAACTGTTGGCCATCAATCATAAAAACGCTGGAATCCGGGCTCATATTATGACTAATATGGGTATCGGCACGAGTAAAGGAAGTAGTCTGAGTAAAGGAATCAGTGCGAGCAAGGGAAATAATGTAAATAGTGCAAAAACTAACATAAAATAGGACAAGACCAAAGATAAGAGCCAAAGCAGCAATAAATACAGCCGATAAAGCATCGAAGCGAAGAGAAACATCCTTGGCCTCCACAACAAAGGCAGCACAACAATATCCTCCTTCAATATGGGCAGCCTCATGAGTTTAAGATTTAAAACCATATCGCAGTTGGAGTCCTTCAAGGCCACAAAGATGAGCCTTTTGTCTATTGAGCGAATAAAGTAACTGGCGTTGATGGGATCAGTCTGCTACTTCACAGTGGGCACCTAAAACCGATTCAATTAACTAGAGGATATCGAAGACCTGAAAATCGTCGAAAAGTACCACCAACTTTCACATAACTAGAAAATAGAGAATTGCAAAGTATCCCTCTAAATTACTATAGATCTTGCATTTAAAGGCATTGTAAATTTCAGCCAAGATTGCCCCGTAAGCAAAAACTTACTTCGAACATCTGGTCAGCAGTTTCAATAAGAACTATAAGCCCATTCTCGACCAAATTGTACCAAACCCCATATTTAGGAATAGGAATTCGTCAATGACAGCTACTACTGCGAGAAATCTCAGGACGAAGATGATCGAATCAATTAGGCATCGGTCGAGTACGGAATTTCAGGGCAGCATGAAAAATGCAAACATCTCAAGATGCGAGTGAGTAAGAGGAATTCTTTGCTGAGAATCAAGAGTTGGTCGTTTTTGAAACGTACCTGATCATTTTAATATTCTACTGTTAGCGTATGCATAGAGTTTGTGGGAACAGCAGATGAACTAATTTATATGGATGCATTCTCAATACTTTAATTACAATTGAATATAGATGGCTATTATATTGGAAAATAGTTCGACTTTTCTGCTAATTTGAAAGACAAACATGTTCGCATTGGCAAAGCCACTTTACTTCATTGTTATCAATGCTATACCAAAATAATTCATCAGTTATTTAATACTTGGTGGTGTTTTAATAAGCGAATTGAGTGAATGGATGATTGAATAAACGAGGCAGAATCTGTGACTTTATTCGTTACTATAATTATAAAACATACCTGCATGAATTCTCATAAAGTGGGGAAGCCATCGCTGAAGGACAAATCATCGCAAGAGAGGAGGCCGAAGACTTCCCTCTCGACCCATAAGTAAAGCCAATACAGTACAAATTTACGGCATCAATAATCACATCGACTCACCGAAGCAACAACTCCCTTTAATTACATACATAAAATATAACAATAATAATAAGGGTAATAAGGCCAGCCCATGCGATCGCGGCAGTCTTAGTCGGGACAGCATCCGAGACCTTTTCCGAAACGATATCGCTCCAAGCAGTATGAATAATAGTAATACTAATAGTAATAATAATGGCAATAATAATGGCAATAGTAATGGTAGGAGCAGTAATAATAAGATAAATATTAAGAGCCTAAGCATGGGAAGCGTTCTCTTAAGTATCACGTGCCCAACAGCATTGCAAGTCGACGGGTAAAGACTGAGCATATTCCCTACGACAACCTCAATAAGCCAGCACCGCATACTCCACATGAGCAATAAATTGGATATCATAATAATAATAGCCATATGAATGATGATATAAATAGTGAAAGTGAGCCACCAACAGAACGAGAATGCGAGTTGCTTATCAAAATTGGCACACTCATGCATGAGAATGTGAGACTCACTGAGAAGCTTGTCTATTTCGAGGAACTGCATCCTATTCTCATATCCAGTATTGAACACTATTAGCAGATATACTCAGAGTATCAATAACAATAACAACTACAGTAATAATAGTAACAGTAACATGAGTGTCGGGAACTGATAAAGCAAAAACAATCAAATAGAGCGCTTTCAGATCAAATAGAAACACTTGCCAACACAATCTAATAGCAACAGTAGAAATAATCCAAATACAAGCAGCAGCTATCAGATATTATGAATAAATACAGAATATCCGTGCAGTAAGCTTCCGAGCAGTAACAACGCGGGCTCGCACAGATACACTCACTCAAATTCGAAACATAACAACTGCAAGCACAGATACACTCACTACAATCATAAATATCAGAGAAATCTATGCAAATTACAATAATTCAGCAATAGTGGGAAGACAAAGCAAAGTCTCAGGCATCAGTCGCATCATCAGAGATACAGGCAAGCAATGATAAAATACAAGCAATGCAAGGGCTAATTCTGGAGAAATAGCGAACGATGCAGGAGGTTTAAAAGATAATTTCTGATCAGCAGGACATTATCCGAGAGAAAGATCGTCAATTCACTCATTAAATCAAACGACTCTAGGAATCGCAACGCCAAATCACAGAGAAGGAGCAAATAATCTCTTTAAAATAGAAATAGCTGCTCATCAGTAAAGCTGCTGAATAGCATACCAGCAGGATAATCAAATAGCTCACCTAGCAAGTCAACCAGCTGCAATCGAAAATCAATCAATAAGTAATATAAACACAAGTAACCAAAATCCTCTACTCTTCATTGAAAGAAGCATCATAGTTGAAAGATACGGCTATTACAGAATATCAACTCAAATTGAAGTTAGCAGAGGATGCCTTGCAGCAACAGTAACAGCCACAGCCACAAAGACACTCACATAGGCCAACCAGTATGATAGAGACTCAAGGACCACAATAAATGAGCAACAGCGAAAAGTAAATTCGAGGGCCAAGCAATGAGACAGAGAAGAAGGCATTGAGAAACAAAGCAATACACATTAATACAAACACTATTAACAATCCAAATAGCAATCTTGACGCCAAAAATTTAAAGCAAGGACGCGACTATAGCATATAATAAAGCAACATAAAATATAAGAAGATCCTCAGCAAAAACAAGCAGCTCATTGAGATAAATAAACTGCTTGAACATGAGCTTCAGAAGCTGAACGATAAACTCATAAAGTATGAGAAGAGAGAGCAGTATATGACATGCTAAAATTATTTTGGCACCCTATCAAGGCTCAAAGACAATGCAATGAACAACACAAGCAATACATATACACATAAGGCTGATAGAGATGATAAAGCCGGCAGAAACGATAAAGTTGAGAAAGACCATAAAGCCAATAGAGATGGGATAGGCAAGTATATGACTAATTTGGAGCACCTGGCTGTGACAGATTCATTACTGCATTGGAATTGCAAAGAAAGCAGAATACAAAGGTAAAGCCTAAAGGCAAGGAATACCAGGGTTTATTCGAGTCAACTGTCCCACATGATCTGAGTATACTCAATAATATGACATCTTCGCAAATAAATATCTTATTAAAATATCTGAATAAAAATGAAGCATAAGGACTCGCGGCTCACCGAGTCATGTTCATTAAGTTCCCAAAGGTGCTCCTAGTGCGGTTTCTGGGATTAAGGCTCAACATAACTTCCAGTTTTTATATTTCATGTTGGTTTTGCCCAACTTTGTCCACAATATTCCTATAGTCCTCGCATGCCGCAACAACTTCCTGGTACTATTTCTTCAAGTCTTAGAGTTTGGCTTCTGTTTCCTTTACACCATTTTCAATGCCATATTGCTAGGTGTCCGCATTCTTATAGCATTCCTTAATCTTCAGCTTGATTGCATTGATTTATAGGTCTTGCTTCTCTTTTATCTTTTCGCAGTTGTTAAGATGCTGCATTTTATTCTGGGTCATCTTCTTATTGATCGTATGAACCTTGCTGATGCAGTCATCCTACAATTGGCTTCTGGTGTTCATGCGCTACACTTCCAGCTATGCACATTTAATTTTGTTCGACGTGAGAATGGCGATCAAGTTAGTCGTAGCTAACTGCAGCTGTGTGAGCTGGTGCATTTTATCATTGTTTTAGCTGAGACAGAGTGTCAGCTTCTTGTTCAAGTTCTCCTGCCTTATCGAGATGAGATTCGTGTTGTATTGCTACTGGTTGGCAATCACAGTGATCAATTCGTTCTTTTATTACTGCAACTCTGCGAGGGACTTCAGGCAGTTCACGATGTTTACTTTGTAATTGCTCTTATCGGAGGCATTCGAGTATTGCTCTGTATTAGTGCGGAACTTGTTGCTGCTGTTTCGATGCCATAGCTATGAGGCCATTGTAGTGAGTCTGTTCAGCTCGGCTAAGTGCTGCTCCTCTTTCTGCAGCAGTTTCTCTTGCTGCTGCTCTAACTTGCCGATGTTGTTTAAGGACAATTTGTGAGTCAGCCTGGCTTTGAGGGAATGCAAACGCTAGGTCTATTCGGCTACGTTCTTGGCCTTCAGCGATGAGTGCAGCTCGGCTAACCGCTAGTGCTCTGCCTCAAAGGATGAAATCATCTGGGCTGTTTAATTAATGGCCTTGAATGTGCAGACATTGGCCTACTGCATCAAACCGATCTGGTGGCCATAATCGCCAATTCTCTCATTCATATTAACCTTGATGGTATCCAATATCCTCGTTACATCCTCATTCCGATTGTAGTAGTGCATCCTCAGCTTCTGGTTCTCCTGCATCAGGTATTAACCGAGTGATGCTACTTTGGAGAGTTACTTGTTGATTTGGAGCATTTATCTTTGGATAGTTTGGTTCTACTGGGCTAGGTTTTATATTATGGGCACAGATGTCTCTCTGCGGATGTTCATCGGGCTGATAGTATCGGAGAGGTGAGGAGTGAACACCTTCGTCGTCTAATTACGGTATTTATAGTTGGCATGCAGATTTGAGCTACGGTTGCTGTCAGGGTGCATCAAACTCTCGGCTAACTGTCTAACTGTATATAAATGTATTTGATATTGAAAATGCATGCGCCGTATGAACGACTGAATGAATGTAATATGATAATGCTAATGAATGTAATAAGATAATACTAATGAATTGTAATATGATAATACTAATGAATGTAATATGAAAATACTAATGCATTATCACCATCATTATAGCCCAGTTCATTTTAACAATATAATAATCTGAGCTAACTGATGCGGCCATAAAAATAAAGGAGAGTGCGTAACAACGGCACAATCCAAAAACGCACAATCGCATGCCTCCCCACATACCCCTCCACTCCCACATACCCCCCAGCCCCCACATACCCCACCCACAGTTCGATTGCCGAAATTACAGTCAATAACATCAACCTGTATTCATAAATATCGTGCATCACTGCAGAGCGCACCAGAATATTCAGTGGCTACGAATCCGTCATCAGGGAACTCGAGCAGTGGGTCAAATAACTGCAATAGAGAAATTACTTCCTGGAAACTGACCGCAACCGGCTTGTGCATGAAAATTTATAGCTGCTCAATAAAGTGGAAGCAATTCAGAATTAAAATCAGGAGCAATGTGCGGCATCCTCTGTCTTATACCAAAATCACAAAAACACTAAGAAGGCTTGGGTGTTTGATATTGTCCAAGAAGACGATACTCTCTCCCACGTATTCCATCGAGATCCCATGAGCCATACCAAAAATGAAGATATCCACGCGAACTCAGTCATCTTATAGAAGTCTGACTTGCAAATTGAGGAGTTATATGCGGTGAAAGGTCATTACTTTGATGACAAGGAAGTTGGCCATGAGTTCTCAATCCAGTCTAACAACTCCTATGACTCAAATTAGAGATGCAAATCAAAAGCTAAAAACATAGCCCTCAAAAGCATTTATTAGCAATAGCGTCATGAAACCCAAGATTTATTACATCATAAAGCAAACCAGCAACAAAACATGAAAAACTACACTAATAGCGCAGTTGAGTAATCAGATAACAGCTCAGCAAAAACTCCATGTCTGAAACACGCCCACTCTCTCATCCAATGCAAATCAAGCAGCTAAGAATCGCCTATTCGCATATTCTACCTGCTGCTGCTTCAACATCCCTAAAACTACAGCAAACTATTGGAGTTAATCCATCTCAACTGCCAAGTCTAAACCCCGATATTCCCATTATACCCTTCGAACAACTACATCTTCGAAGGCATTCTCATCAACTTTATCGATCAATTGAAGACCGATGAGTTCCAAAACCAAGCCGAAATTGTGGACCACATCAACAAGAACATGCTTATCGACATGCTCATCATAAACTGTCTGAAGAACACTGCCCTGATTCCATATGAAGCCGACAACGATTAATGTTCGATGCAGAACATAAACAACAGCGACAGTCCTCCCTACTGTCAGGAGTAATTGAAATATTCAGAGGAAAGCTGGTTCAATGACAATAACAAATCAAACTGCCATGAGAGAGTATTTCGGGCGTTGGCCAATGAATTTTAGTTATAGTTCGTAAAAAACGAGGAGAATAACGAGTATCTGTTCTATTGCATTTTGGAGGAGCCACAAGTCACCCGAAATGATCTCATTGAAAATTAAGAAGAGTAAATGCAACTTGAAAGCATCTACGCGCAAGAGGAGCAACTTGAAATATCTCTGCACCCTCAGCCAGAGCTTAGACAGGCCTCAAAATGCCTAAAATCAAGGCAATAACCCCTTTTCAAAATAAAATACGATAGCGCGCGCACATACTACCGAGCATACATCAGCATTCAGCCGAGGGCCTAATAAGCACCCGAAGAAGACTGCTGCACAAGTTTCAACAATGAAGGAGAAATCGACAAATACGAAGTTCAGTCGAACTAGCAGTAATCTGATAACTATGTGTACAATTCTTTCGGGAACTCAATCGGAAATTACATCGATAGATCTGCTGGCAACATCTCATACCCACGGTCAGCATTAAAATAGTTGAATAAGGAAAATAGGCCGTTGAGGAGCAAAAAGAAATACTAAAACTGTGACTATGAGTTAAACTTTCCAGACTCTATTTTAGTGTTCAAAACTGAAGAAGAGGATTGATATTTTAAATGCATAATTTCTTGCCATTTAATGCATGCATCATCCTGCTTTTCAGCCTTGGTAGCTTAATAATATTTGAATGATATAAAATCATAAGTATTTCGAGAACGCGGCCTTGTCGCGAGGTCCTGACCATTTTTAATATGAAAACTATGAAATAGTCACAGAGTACGAATCCTTTAATGTTAGCAATGGTCTCCTCGATAAGTATGAGGTTGTCGAGAAAATTGGCAGAGGCAAATACAGCGATGTCTTTAAATGTATCAATGTCGACGACGGAAAGTTCTATGTTCTCAAATTCTTGAAGCCAGGTACCCGCCATCATATACATTAGTCCGTGATTCGAAAATCAGAAGAGAAATCAAAATCTTAAAAACCCTAGCAGGAATGGAAAATGTGATCAATTTAGAAGGCGTCACTTTCGACGCGTGCTCAGGGTCATATTGCTTGGTCTGCCCTTACGTGCCGCACACCGATATCCGGGAGCTTGAAGACAAAGAAATCAATAAAAACTGCATAAAAGGCTTCATCATTCAAATTTTAAAAGTACGTTTGCAGTGAGTGTAGGCATTATAAAACTCACACAGCATGGGCATCATGCATCGCGATGTTAAACCGCAAAATATTCTATATGACAAGGAAACAGGAAACGCATTCTTAGCGGACTGGGGGCTTGCTGACTATTATCTTCCTGAAAAGGAGTATAATGTACGAGTTGCTTCGAGGCATTACAAAGGGCCTGAGCTTCTGCTTAATTTCAAGTATTATGGCTACTCCTTGGATGTATGGTCGTTGGGCTGTTTGCTAGCTGGACTGGTAATTGGGGTTTTACGTAGATCTTCAACAAATCGATCTTCTTCCGAGGGGACAGTAATCCTGACCAAATGAGAGTGATCCTCGACCATGTTGGCTCAGAATAAGTCGAAAAATACATAAAAAAATATAAAATCAGGCCGGACCGAGACGTGCTAGAAATAGTCCGATAAAAATTGAGGCCTGCAAAGCCATGGTCTAAATACATCTGTAGTTCCAATGAAAAGTTAGCCACCCCCGAAGCCCTCGATTTACTGACCAAGATGCTGAATGTCGATCACCAGCTCAGAATTACCTGCACTGAAGCATTAAAACACCCCTACCTTCAATGAGTTCAGACAAGCTGATCGAGGCTTATGCACATAACTTTACAATTGGCATAAAAAATATAAATCATCACATTTATTTGTAAGAATATGCGATCTGGTTATAGTTGCTGTTTGGGGACCCTTAAGTGATCGCCCTGGGTTTTAACAACACTTTCCCATTTTCTTGATTCAGAGTTGGCCAATCGCTCTGGCTTTGAATTCAGTCTGCTTGACAGCTCGTAATTATAATTAGAGGTTGCGGAGTATTCCAGCAGCTCATTAACAGGAGTTTTATACGCAGCATTTGACGGATTTTTGTTGTATGAAACTGCGCTGAGAGTCGCAGGATGGCGAGACAGTTTCATGGCATCATTATTTATATATTTTGGAGAGGCATTTATTTTGCCCATTTAAAATTCGCCCATACTTTCTTATTTCCTTGAAGATTTTACAAATCTAATCGTATTTGATTCGATTTGTTCATTCCCTCCAGCTGCCTATCCTAATCTTAATCCTAATCCTAAGGCTTTGCTAATGTTGACTCGAAATTCGTCATAATTAAAATTGATTTTCAGTTTCTGTATCTCCGGCAGACTAGGATGTTGCTCAACTCCATACTTCCTCTCATAGGCTTGAATGAGTTCTTTGATTGAACCTGCTCGTATCAGATGTTCGGCATTTTTTTAACAATTTAGCGCATGCAAAGCTCCTGCTCGGAATAGGCAGTCAGCCTTGACAATTTCCAATTATTCGTCTAACTAGTGAATGATAGTCTCTCTCAGAATCTTTAACTTATAATTAAGTTCCTTTTCAGAAGCATGCGAATCGAATAATTTTTGATTAATCGAGTTTATGATGTTTTCTTTGGCTTGTTCCATCGTAAGCAGACATTATTCCATGCGATGTTATAAATGATCAGCCGTTTAGTTCTTATGAATGAGGAGACAAACTTCACATAGGGGCAATGTGCACTTTTCTGAAGATAAATACCTTTTTACGATGCGAACAGAAGTACAAGATTGGCTAGTTGTGGTAATAGCAGTTGCGCATAGATAGGATGACTTATATATTTGTATGTTTGTAATTGGAAGCCAATTGATAATGAGTGGAATCAACATTAAGTTCTAAGCTGAGTTAATATAACTTAACATTATTACCAATGGAGCATTAATAATCACATCAAGAAGAAAGTGCAAATTCGGAGAAATATACGGCTATCGAATCGGACTCTCTCTATGAGGAGAAAAAATTTACGATTCCTCTGATGTCGAAAAAATAGAATGCAATGTAAAAATATAGAAAAAACTATGACATGGCCGAGGCCAACTCGATCATGCTCCGAAAGGAAATAAAAGTATATTGTCCGGGGGTTCTCGACAGGCTTACGGGGGCAAGGCTAGTCTTGACACCAGCTATCTTAAATTGGAAGATAGCAAGTACTATGTGAAATATTCCTCGCTGCAAGAATGTGGCTCATAAGAGCGGCTCAACATACTCGACAATATAGGATCCCAATATGAACGCTTAAAAAAGGGAGTATCCCAGAAGGAACCGTACCTGAGCAAATACTCTTTGCCTCAGATAAAATTGCCAAATAGTGCTGCCTCATCGAAGCTATCGACACATAAAGGGGAGCGACCTCCAATGAAGCAATAATAAATAACGAAGTAATTAAAAAAATCAGTGGTACATGAAAAGGGGAAGAAATATTTTGCCGATCTCTACATGCTGCAGAAATAACGCGAGAAAATGAAGGAAGAAATAAAAAATGGCAATTACTCCCCTGAAAGGAATTTCATAACAAATGTTGACGAGGAGGAGTAAGCCAACAGGGGAACAACCAACCGATCTTGCATACGCAAGTATAGTAAAGAAGAGTAATTCATAATTTCCAAAAGTACAGTTTTAATCATACGAATTAGAGAAGAACGAATTGAAGGAGAAGAAGAGCAAGATGATGAAGAATAAGGGCTGAATTGGAATGTCTATTACGAATCGTTGGCTTTGAACAGAACATAAAAAAACAATCTGAGGAGCCATAATAATAAATTTATGCAAGATTTCGGAACTTCCTGATTATAATAATCTATGCATAAAATACTATGAAACTTTATGAACTCACATAGAATTCTATTTCGTGAAGCATTTAAACATTTTGCACACTGCTTTACAAATGCAGGCACTTTAAGAATTTCATTATTTCAGTGCGGTAGTGTGAGACATTGTTGTTCCCTTTTGGAAGATGAAGTATTGTGTATTTGAATAACACTATATTTTACTTTAATAGGCCAGCCAGTAAGTTAAATATATATATATACATATATTAATAAAATAATAGAACAACAATAACAATAAATAAATAGCAAATGGACATTTTATGCTTAAAAATGCTCCATCAATGTTCGAGTTATTTCTTGCATTCATGTATGTGTATGAAACACTTGATGATGACGATGAATTTTGCAGATACATTTTATTTTATATCAATCAAATTTATTAAGAATTTTTAGGACATTCAAATAACACCCACCAAAGGAATGATTTGTTTCTGAACTGTAAATCAGAAATAGAGCGTTCATTTCAATTTAATTCAGCAATATAATTTTCAAAATACATTGATAAATTTATATGCCGACTTATTTGCAGGAACAAGTAGAGTTCTTAGTGCAGATAAAGTTGCTGAAAATAATGAAGTTTTGGTACAAAGGGGAGTACTTTCTACGGGTTTATATCACCGAGGAAAGGAACAACGAACTCAAACAAACAGGCTATCCCCATCTCGTGAATTAAGCATCTTCCATTTCGTACATCACCTCGACAAATAATAAACCCTACGAAAAGAAATAGAAGACGCGTGTTGAAAATGGGCAGGGCTATTATCAAAGCAAAATGTATCATTATGTTTATATATGTAGGTTTTAAGTGCATTTCGAGAATTAGACGATTAGCTTTGACGATCAATGCATTTTCAAAATGTAATATGCCTACGAAGAAGAGGGCCATCAAAGCAACCTTAAATCCTATTTAAATATCGAAATCTATCGGAATGAAAAAAGTAAATAAGAGGACAGTTCAAAAATAAAGCCGTCAAGGTCGAGTCTCTTAACACGAATAAAATCAGCAACAAACTTGGGTTCTTCTAAAGGTATTGCAAGTGAAATTGTATTTAAGGATAAAACAATACAATAGAAGAGAGTGACCACCAAAGTTTCATCTTTGAAATTAGCTCTCAATTCAGATAAAACTAACTGCCTGGATGAGTTCTGCTTACCGCTTTTTTCAGAAACTGAATACTTTTCCATGTTGTATCTCTATATTGGATCCGCGCATTTAGGCTGGGCCCTCAGAAAGAAGTAGTTGACACTGTGCCAATTTATCGACTTGAAAGATAAAGATCGATAGAAAATAATAAGAAGTCCAAAAAGCCCATCCAATGTATTCAGCCACAACCAAGCATGCACATCCCTTTCCGATTCTCTCGACGCTAATACTACATTGTCATCTTTCTACGCAAAAACTGTAACCCTCTCTAAATACGCATATAATGGCATTTTATGCAAATTTAAGAAGCTGATAGAAATCTGGCCGTTCAGCAGGAATAATGATGCATAAACTATAGCACTAACTGAGTTTATTGATATCCCAAAGCCGCAATTGAGCAATAAATAATTGAGCATAATCTACGAGAATAATAATGACAAGCAAGTATACTTTGAGATGCTGAAGGTATGATTATTGGTTAGCGCAGGAAAGTGCAATGGCTGCAATTCACACGAAGAAGCTGTGGAATTAGTACTGTGGAGCATTAAAAGAGTTACCAAATAAATAGTTTATGAGGCTATGCTAGGAGAATCAACGCAAGATGCATCAATCTTATCTGGCCATATCGATTAGCAGTGATGCCATTGAGGAAAGAAAGCAGCAGAAGAAGCTATTCAGGAAAAAAAGTGAGTAATATCTGAAGCTACTCCCGATGTTTTAGGAAAAGCATAAGGACCAGCCCATGTTCTTTCATAGCATTAACCCCAATCTTCAGATCAATTCCGGTAAGAGTAATCAGAAACTATCCCTGACGATCTTTGTGCATGGCTTTCAGGGCACGTACTATGATTTAGAAAAGGCAGCAAATTATTTAGGACTCTACAACCAAAACACGCAGATCTTTACTCTAAAAAATCTAATCACAATCGAAGGAGATATCGATTCAATGGGCAAATTCGTTGCTGAAGAACTGTAGAAGGAGTTTAGCGGTTCTCTAAAAACTTTTCATAAAATTAATTTTGTGGGTTACTCTCTGGGAGGCCTGATAATTCGATCAGCTGTCAAGCACTTGCCCGAATACAAGGACAAAATGAATATCCTGATGACATTCTCCACGCCCCACTTAGGCACATCTCTGAGTGGCAACAATCTCGTAAAGATCGGAGTGTGGTACATGTCTAAAGTTCAAAAATACAAGCCGATCGAACAGATTCGGCATGAAAAATAATACCTGAATAATCTGTGCAACGAGTAATCATTATCTTGGTTTAAAAAAATAGTCCTGATCTGCAGTGAGTAGGATGAATTCATACCTTACGCATCCTCCGCAGTGATCCCAGAGAGAATATAGTCGTAAAGAGTCCGAACCAATGCAATGAACTTCATCAAGCATTCGCAGTGCATTGAGAGACTCGATGTATGGTTCAACGCCGAAAACAGAAGTAAAATTGTGGATAGGATGATTGGCCGGAAATCGCATATTTAGTTTATCGATAACGATCAATTCTTAAATACTTTGTTTCATTTGTACGGAGGGCAAATGTGATTCACTCAACCTTAAATTCAAGATTCTCTATGATAATTTCGATGGTTCATCAGTAGATAATAATATCGATGGGTCATCAGTAGATAATAATTTTATTAGTATTTATAATGTGGAATCAAATATCGTGCAATCGCATCATCGAGCAGAAAGTCCAGTCGAAAGTATAAACATTCCTCATAGTAGAATCGCGCCCTACAACAGAACAAAATACTGAATATCAAAGGACAATTATTCTTCGATGAACCCTTAAAGCCATTATTCCAGAATTCGAAGTTTAAGCCAACTATCAACTAAAAAAGTAACTTTTCAATTAAATAAGGGCGTAATTAACAAATTGACAGATAAAATCAGTTTTTGGTGACAAGGATACGCAGCCTACAGAATATTCGACCAACATCCTCCAATAGAATCAAGACTTAAGGAGAAATGAGCACGACAAAGCTGCGAAAGTACCGGTTGAGGAGTGCTTCGATGAAGAATAATGAAATAACCGAGGAAAATAAGGTAAATTATTGCTGATTGTGCAGAAGCTACTATCAAAATTGATGAACGCGAGCTCTTACCTTTCAAAACTTTGGATCAAAAAGAATTCGATCCCAGAAATCAACAAGGCTATCTGTTCAAAGAGCAAAAATACTCAGAAGAGGAGCAAAAATCGCACTCATACTGAACAGATTTCCCCTAACCACAGCTTCATTGAAGAGCGAGGTCTCGGAGTACTGGAAGAAAGGATCAGCTAGTAAATAGATAGCAGAAATTAATAAAATGAATAAAGTGCACGACAGAAGATCAGAAAAAGGCCAAGCACTTCAACTTTGGGGATAGTATATAAGTTTGTCGGGTGATCAATTGATTTTATATATAATTATATCGTTTGTTGAAATGGATACAGAAGAATAGAAGTTCTATATCTCTCCCATTGCTACTCCCATCGCCAATGACTCTCTTCGCAATAAAATACTGAAGCTTTCAAGGCATCTCAATCGTGAAAAAAACCTAAAAAGGGGAGTCAAGGATGTTGTCAAAGCAATCAAAAAGGGAGCAAAGGGCATCTGTGTCATTGCAGCTGACGTATCTCCAGTTGATGTCATCAGCCATATTCCAGTCCTATGTGAAGGAAATGGAATCCCTTATATTTTTGTCCGGAGCAGATTGGAACTCGGAGTAGCTGCTGAAACCAAAAAACCAACATCTGTGGCTCTCCTGTTAGCCCCTAAAAGCTAAGAGCTCACTGAAAAATACGATAAACTGTTCGAAAAGATTGCTAAATCCAATCCATACATCTGAACTTGATTCTCTATGGCTCAATATATTGTTTCATTACTTCAAATAAGTATTAAATCAAACACTCAACCACTAAAACTTACTAATCATTCAGCAATAAATGAAGCAATGCGGCAATCATGTTCTATAAAATATTCAATTGGATTAGTCTGTGAGAGTTTGGAAGGCTCCTAAGATGTGTTCTAATTGAATCCAAGGCTTCATCGGCAGATCGAACGATCCTTTGGCATCTTCGAATATTGCATAGTCTGTCTTTTGTTATGCTCGAAGGTTGACCCTGCCCTCTTTCTTCTTATATCCTAAAACCTTGCACACAAAGGGCATGTCTTCATTCATATTTGCTGCAATTAGCCTGCTCGTGAAAATCTCTCTAAACTTTTAGATTTTCGACCAAAGAATAAACCTACAGAAAACATCAGTTTTCTTCGATGCCAGGACCCTAAAGAAAACAAAATAATTTTAGGATAAAATCTTCTTCTGGTTTTGGACTGCCTGGAGCAGATCTTCGTTGGCTTCGAAGTTGTCAGAATGGTTGGAAAGAAGCAGCGCAAACTCGTGCTTATTGGACCAATAAATGGCGATCTTCAATAGATCATGATAGTATTTGATATTTGCAGGATTTGTGCAGATTGTGCTGTTTCTTGGATTCAAGAAGTCATCCAGCCCAACCAGCCTCAATGGCTTTTCAATAAGCGACTCCAAGACAATCAGTATCTTTATGATCGAATGCATGATCACAGGATCGAATATCTACTGCACATACAATTCGCATCGAATTGCGAGGACCCTTCCGTATATAAAATCGATGATCACCATTCTCCTCTTCTGGTCCCCGAATATATGGTAGCTGCCTTCACTTTTTTCAAGTAGAAGTGTCAAGTACTATGTGATAATGAATTTGAGGCATGATTTAAGGGTGCTTAAAGTTCTTGTGTTACTATCATCGTATTTCTTGCTGCGCATGTAGCAGGCTATGGGTTCCCAATTTGGGTGACTTGCATTGCTGGTTTAGAATTAGCTGAGATTCCTTGACGATAACTCCGAATGGCAGATATAATCTTAGAGGATGCCTACGATAGTTTGAGGTGGAGGATTCTCAGTCACTTCTCCATCCTCTGCAATTTAATCTCGGGATAGTTCAATCTACTAAACCTGTTTGGAGGTATCCAACATGCTCTTACTGTATATGATAATACAGGAGACATTAAAAATGAACATATTTGCTCGCAGTAATTAGTCAGACATATATCATAATGTTTTCCTGTTAATGAAATGATATGCAAATGGAATGGTGATATATATTCGAACAGACCTTATCAATGGCATGGCTTTTAGCCGCTTAAATTTGATGTCAAAACATTCGTTTGATTTACGGTCATTGCACATATTCATTTATCCGTAGATCATGGCAATTAAATTGCAGATTTCGAATAAAATTATAAGCGATACCAAGATGCAAAAACTGACAGACTTCATCAACCCTGAGGAAACCAAAGCAAAGCTAGCCGAGCTTCGTAACCTAAAAAACTCCTTCAAAAGAAATACAATCCTACCCAGCATCTCATTACTCGAATCCCAAACAAAAAGCGAATGTAATCCCCGATTTATCCAAGATTAATACAAACTTACTGGGCACAATTTCAGGAATGCAGATCTCCACAGGCTGTTCGACTATCTGTACAAGAAAGATGAGCTATCAGTTTCAGATCGCAATTTGATTAAGAGAATTATGCTGACCACTTTCGACCAGGAAATTATCATTGCATCGGGAAGGAATTTCGTGGACTATACTACGTAAATGGTTTATGAGCATTTAGGTTTATGGCGATGCACAGGAATTAACGGCAAGGGACAAATAGGCAGTTTTACTTCCTTTTGAGTGGGAGCGTGAGGCTCACTTCGAAATACTATACAAAAATTGTAAGAAAAGGCCAATGCTTCGGATATATTTAAATAATGGCCGGCTTAATTGAGGCTCACAGTTAAATCTAAGCGCTGTCAGACTCTTGTATGCTTTGCATCAGCGAGCAAGCCTTTACGAGGCATTTATATAAATACTTCTCGGATAAAATAGCAGTGAAATAAAAAGTATTCCCGTAGACGATATCGCGTTCGATGATTTATATAAACTTGCTGTTACTTTTTGAGGAAATGACATAGAAGAAGTGTGAAATAGGGGATAAAATTATAAAAAAAGAAGAAGAAATCACTGAATTTTATTTCATCAGCGAGGGCAGCGTCAGCTAGCTCGAAGACAAAAGCAGTTTTCTCCAGAAAAGTAAAACTACCATTATTTAGAGTTAGGGTTGCATGGCTGTTTGGGTCTACCCTAATACTTCGCATCCAAAAAATATTATCTGTCGAATGTCTATGCATTGTAGAAATGCAAAATGTATGCCCTGCCTTTGATTATTTTTGAGAAATATGTTTCCTAAACGGTTGCTCAAACCCTCAAACTCAGCATCTCAGAGATCTGGAATACGAGCAAGCCTGTAGCTTCACGCTCCTAATGCGAAGAGCCAAAATCCTCGAAAGATTTCATGCATATCAGGAAGGTGCAGCTGAGCATTAAAAAAAAGCCAGCCAAGCTGTTAACTTCTCCTTGTGAGACTCGAGAGAACTCGATTACGGACCACTATGAGCCCTCCTTCCAGTATCTAGCTGATTTCAGATTCGTAAAGAAGGACCAACTCACTTCAAAGAGATATCGCAAGTGGGGTGTGAATAACTCAATGAGTCAGGAGCCGGCATCCTTCAATTAAAAGGACCTGGATTCATGTAGGGTCTTAAGTAGTTTTCCTGAAGATTTTTGAATTTCTGTATAGCTCTACTTATCCATACTACTTATCCATACTATTTATCCATACTACTTATCCATACTATTTATCCATACTATTTATCCATACTATTTATCCTTATTTACACTATTTATACTTATCCATCTTGTTCATACTTATCTTTACTGTCCATCCACTAGGGCAATGTTTTTTAGTTATCATCTCCTGTTGAGAATAAATAAATAAATAAAGTTTAATAATATAATAACTGATTGCGTAAATGCAGTTCAAAGAATCAAGAAGCCAATCTTGCGGCCTAAAAAAGAGAGGCTTATCGCTTTCAAAGGAATTATGCCACTAGGAACGAATATTTCAAAATTAGTGGGCATCACAACAGGAGCGAACACAACAGGAGCGAACACATCAGAAGCAGACACATCAGTAGCAGATTAATCAGTAACGAATGAATTTGCAGATACTACACCGCTAACGGGTGCCTAACGTTTCTAAGGTAATATACAATAAAATGGCCCCCAGCAAAGTCCGAATCACAGGTGCTCCAAAATTGATGCCATGCTCCACAAGTACCCTGCCACATCACAAATAGCAAATCACATATAATCTGTCATAGGCACAACCAGCCCGCACAGTATTTTATCATGAGAACATGATTGGCCAGACTTAGCATATCGCTTACAACTACAATAAACACACTGCCGATAACCCCGCCAACTATTGCAATAACCATCGCTCGCCGATCGTTAGACTCTCCTACAGCAATAGCGTATAGATCCGTAGAAACAGCAGATAAATAGAAAAGAACCGTTTGAAGCAATAGCTTTTCGAAACTGCCTCCAAAGTAAACCAGAAGCAATAGCTTCTCAGCAAGGTAATTAGCATGAATGCAAAGTCAAACACCACAAACCAGCAGTAATCCACAATTTATAAGCAACTAGAAGCAGTAGACTAACTATCTTCTTTCAAACTTACATCCTAATTTCAATCCCAACTCACGAGCTATCATAACTGTCACAATATAGCGAAATAGGCTCACGAGTAGTGCAATAGAATCATAGAATAGACTGAAGAATAATCGATGCCTGTTTCTCGATTCAATAGATAGCCATCATCGAAATAGGTAGTCAACTATACCCCAACTGCCTAACTATTGAATGAATGCTAAAAGCTATTGATGAGCTTGCATAAAGATCGTAAAGATTAAAACGAATTAGTAAATAATACTGCCGATGAAATTACTCAGAAGTCAATAAAGGAGAAGATTTTAGCAACTGAAAAGGGCCATGATAAATAGAATTTAACAGAGAGGACCGTATCTTCGTTCAAATCAAAAAAGAATAAGATGAAGTAGGAGAAGAACAGCGCATATACACTAAGAAACAGCATGCAGTACAAATCGAAGCCATTCAATGTTGATATGCTGGATGAACTATAGCAGCGAGTAGATAAACTTATAGGGATGACAACAGCTCGTTGATTAGGGCATTACGACTTTCACACCATATCAACACATCATCATATCATCATATAAATATATATATAGCCTAAATATGACATAATTGGTAGATCATGATCAGGATAAGCTCTGGGAATATAGCAAAATAGCACCCCTTTATTTCCCGATATATCATATAGTGCATGTGTGAGTATACTTCACTCGAAGATATATAGAATAACTGCATATACTTCCTATCGATAGTTATAATGAAACCCTACCAGCAGATCCCAACGAAATCCAAACTGTAAATAGACACTCTCTGCAGTTCCTCTCATTTTAACATCCAAACCAAACACACCACCATCCAGCTATTACTGAATATAGCCAGCAATCACCAGACTTTCTATAACAATCACAACCAGTATCTCTTAATATGCCTCTTGTTCATCAGCCAGAAGATCCATGAAGCAGTTCCCATTTCATTGTGCGCACTATGCCGATAGCATAGTCCCTCTTGCAAGTAGTAATAGTAACTGCTCTTACTATAGGCTCGAGTATGCACCATACTGGAGTTTCGACTATGTCCACCGCTGCTGATTGATCATGTCACAGAAATAGCCTATTACTGGGATCGATATGTGAGTGTGCTCACATGCATCAATGTTCGGTTCTTCAACTGCAATCCTGCTAATGATGCCAGTGATAATTTATGTAGGCATTAGCACCATTTGCTGGTCGAAGTCACTTAGAAGATGCACTACTTAGCTGATAAATCTCAATATAGCCTGCAAAGCCTAGGCTTAGCCATTATATACCTGCTCATAAGTAACTATCTCTCATAAGCAGCCAGAATAAACAGACCACCTCCAATCCAAAAGCCATCCTCTATATCGCAACTACCACGCATCTCACACACACCCCTCTCACACGCCCCATAAACACAAAACAGTCTAGACTATATTTAAAGATTTCATTGCCGAACAATACAATGGGATTAAGTTATCATGCATTGAGCAGGAGCTTGCCTTTGTCAAATAGCACTGCTATTACGTATTGCAATGCTTAGAATAAGGAAGTACGGGCAGCCGCAAAAATAATAGAATGCGATAAATCCGGTAAGTCGATCCATCTAAGTATAAGTCAGTTCATCTCAAGAATAAGAAGAATTGCCTGAAGAAACATCGAGGCCCTTCCGTCTGTGGTAGATATAGCAAAGAGCAATCGATTAGTACTAATAATATTAGAATGTGATTACTTAATAAATTACTTATCTGTCATTCTGATGACTTTATTGATTTTTGCTCTGAGTTGAGACATGCTTGCAGATTTAGCATCCTTATTATATGATGATTGCATATAAATATTATGAATGCAATCAAAATCCTTTAATTTCATTGATTTCCTAAGCATAGAAGATCAGCATTTCAGTCACATTCGATGATGTTGAAATCATTTCCTAAAATATTTAGGAGAGCACTAAAAGCCCTTTGTCTTTGATCTTTTTGTTCCACCTGCACACAATTCCGTTTTTGGGAGTGCTCGCAAATATGCGCTGGTCATAGTCAATTACCACTATCTTCTCTAAACTGCGCCCGAGCCTATTCAGATCCTTGGTGAATATCTAATTTTTCTATAATTAATGAAGAGTGTACCATTTGGCAATGATATCGGTAGAGTTTGCTAAACAGGTAGGGTTCCACCATTTATAAGAAGCCGTCGAGTTAATTCGGCATCTCCCATGTCCATAGCACAAGATCGAAGTGTTTATGAGCCCACTTGATGAACTGCATGGCATACGGGCGCAAATGCCCTCCGTCTTTGAATATCCCGAGGGGCTCAAAGACCAGCGTGTATTCATGCTCAGGAGGGGCCAAATAAGGAGTGGGAGCAATCTGCAGAAACTCCGAAATCCCCATGAGCTAGCATTAGTGAATGTGCATTGCAAGATACTCGAATATGTAGTGTCCGCAAAGGCAGCTGCTATGTTTTTTCCTCTCCGCGTTCTTTAAGAACAGCTTGATGCAATTTTCGAACTTCTCGTTATATCTGCCAAGCTTCTTATGGATCATCGTTGTGATTTCGCTATTGTGTTGCATGCGAAGTATCACCGAGTCTATTTTCTTCATCGGGTGGCCGTACGCCGTAATTTCAAATTTCTATACCTACCTTTAAAATTAGTTGACTTCAAACTACGGTCTGTTCTCTAGCAAAATGTAGACTCTCGCTAAATAGACTAAATTCGAAAGGCAGAAACCGATGAAGTTTATGAGGTAGCTCTCATTGTTCTCCATGCGGTCCTGCGCTATTTCTAAAAATAAGTACGCGATTGATAAATACTCATGAATACGGCTCAGTCGTATTGTTTTACGGATCTTCTCTTACTTGTTCGATGCAAAGTCGTCGATGAAGGCCATGTGCCGATTGGCAATATATTTACCATAATCGGATATGGCTCTCTCCACGTCTTCCAGCCCAGTCTGAATGGCTGATAGAACAGTCCCGAGATGATCATAAAGCTATTTAAAGTAGAGGAGTTCTCTGTGGAAAGTTGCTGCATCAACAGTTCCTCTTCTTTTTTATTCGTTTTTCGAAATTGAGTGCGTCGGTTGAGCTTTCAAGATCCTGAATTTTTTTATATTTGAACCAATCGATGCGTTGTTCGGGTTGTTTATGGTTGGCATATTCTGCGTATAGGATATACTCTGTGTGTTTCTTGCATGGTGACTGCTTGATGCTCGTGATCTCTGCCCGAAGGTATCTAACTTATTATGCAGGCTCATCGTGTTTTTCATTGTTGATGGTATAAAGCTGGTCGTATATGGTACTTTTGCGGCTATTATGGGGTTGCTCGGTATCGTCATACAGTTAGGAGTGGCCTTGTTACAAGGTATCCGCATATTGGTGGAGATAGTTTTATTATTTTGACGATCATTTAAGGAAATTGAAGTAAACTTTGGAATGACGGGCTTCTACGGCCAAAAATTGGTGCCTTGATTATCGGTCTACTCTTATTAAATTGCTTTTTAATGTTTGACTTGCGGTTCCTGAAAGAAAGAGGTTTGAGTTTTCTCGCGCAGATTTATGCTTTTACTGGAGCTACGGTATTTGATGGCACTGACTCTTTTCTTCATTTGCATCATCGGAACGATGTCAATTGCTTCGCTTGTTGCTAATTTTTATGATACGGAATTCGGCCTGTTTTTCATGTTTATGTGAGTTATAAGTTATGTATATTGCGAATGTGAATAAATATGTAAGCGTATGTTTTGTATATTGCGTACGTTATATAAACATATATAGTGCTTGTTGTATGTAAATATGTTATTGTAAAATAACATAATTGCGAGGTGAATTGAATTATAATAATAATAATTTCTAACCCAATGAAAAACGCGCTAATTCTGGGTAGGTTGCAAGGCTACCTTCCTAAAACACAAGATGTCTTTTTTGACGATTAAAAAAAAGTATAATCGACATTTATAGATAATTAGGCAGCCAACAAAAGAGACTTCCCCTAAATCGACGCATCGAAAAAATTAGTGTATAAGCCCCGGAAAAAAAAGACTACTCACAAAAAAGTAAAAGCCATTCTCATTGCTGACTCGGATGATGAGCAAATCAACAGTTGTCAAGAGACAAAGTCATAGTTCAAACGATAAATCGTGAATCTGGAGAATTAGGAGGAAGAAATTATGAATTACATGCAGAGTAAACTAGGAATAGGGTTGAACCCTCAGCTGTAGCCCTTAGTGGATGAGTAGGAGCGATAAAAGTACGTCCCGATAACTGCCCCGCCCCCTAAAAAAGGCAAGCATATTCATGAGTTTTCTAATTACATTATGTGTCCAGGAGATGTTTGGCCTCCGAATTACTTCAAGAGATGCTACGATCCCAATCGAAGAGACATAACCCAAAAACGAAGATAATTTTGATCTGCATTATTGTAATCTTGCAAAACACTCGTCCTCGAATCGCAATATGTCTTTATTTTGGTGGGCATGTTTTATGCTGACGAACATGATTGAATGTTGAAATAGCATGTCTTGAGTATCTCTTCAGAGCTTAAATAATCGGTGAGACGTGATGATTACTGATGATTGTACTTGAAATATCGAAACATAGGACTGATTAGTTTTTAAATTAATATAACACTAATGTGTAGCTAATATTCAATTATAGGCATTAAATATGAATGCCTGAATTTACGAATATAGAATAATCATTTCATTTGAGCAGTTTGGTTCTTTCCCGAGCGAGTCATTCCTTTGGCCATTGAGGTTATTTCCTTTGATTCTAGCAGTAATTGTAAGGCATGAGAAGCCTGGTAATGCCTGAGAAAATCAATGGGAATAATCTCAAAAACTAAAAGAATAGCTTTCATCTTAGAAAGACCTATTTCAGTCGCAAGATTATACGGCCTGAAATCAAACAGTTGAGAGCTGTGCTCCACCTTAGTATCTCAGTATCTCGATAATTTCAAACCGAAATTTACAATCGACGCTATCTTCATTCTCCAATGTGTTTGGTTTGGCTGCATGACATTATTGGCTCCAGCTTCGAAATGCGGGGCAGAATAACAGAATAAAGTGCTTTTTAGGACAGATTTGCTTATGAGAGTACTGAGACCGAAGATTTGCCCTAGTTTGTATTCGATTGGCATATTGTAAATACGTACGCAGTATAAAATCAATTAAAAATATTATTTATATTGCACTTTGAAGGATGCAATATTTTTTATATAAATTTTAGAATTAGTTTGGTGCGTTTAATTTTTATATTTATCTTTCAATTCCGAATACTTCGAATATATATTTAAATAATTTCGATGAAGAAAGTCTAAACTCCGACCATTAAGAAGATGAAAGTGGAGGACTATGAGATTATGAGGACTCTTGGAAGAGGTACACCTTTGATTAGATGTAGGCGGCTTTGGAAAAGTCAAACTGGCCAAGAACAAGAAAACTGGAAAGTTCGTTGCCCTGAAGCTCCTCAAAAAGAATTAGATCATCAAGTCCCAGCAGATTGATCACGTCTATAATGAGAATTTCATCCACTCTCAGATCTCCCATCCATTCATTGTCAACTTTGAAGGGCTCGCTCAAGATTCCAAATACCTCTATCTCGTGCTCGAACTCATCAACGGAGGGGAGTTCTTCAACTACCTCAGAAATTTCAAGCAGGTAGAGGTGGAATCCTTGCTCTTGCCGACCGAACATTGCAGGTATATCTTTGATAAATTAGATTTTATGCGGCCACTGTCACCTCTTGCTTCGAATATTTGCATGGAAAAAATATTATATTTAGGGATCTCAAACCTGAAAATTTATTGATCGGAAATGACGGTTTTTTGAGACTCACTGATTTTGGTTTCGCCAAGATCCTCAACTAAGGAAGAACGTTCACCATTTGCGGAACTCCGGAGTACATTGCTCCTGAAGTCATTCTCAATCAAGGACACGGCAAGGCTGTCGATTGGTGGACTCTCGGCATACTGATTTACGAAATGCATGCAGGAATTGACCCGTTCAGTGACGATGACGCCATGAGAATCTACAAGAATATCCTGAAAGGAAAAGTCTCTTTCCCTTCCTCATTCGAAAGAGAAGCCAAAGATGCTAAATCCCTGATTCGGCACTTGCTTATCGCTGATCTGTCAAAAAGGTATGGAAATCTGAAGAATGGTACATAGTTTTGTTATATAGGCGTCAATGACATTAAAAATCATAGATGGTTCAGTGCATTCAGTTGGGACGATCTGATCAAGCATAAAATCAAACCCCCATATATTCCAAGTGTCAAGAGCTTGGGAGATGTTTCAAACTTCGAATAGTACCCCGATTCAGGACTCTCAGTGCCTGACATCAAGCCTAATGCCGACCCCTTCCTAAGCTGGTGATTGTAACACGATTAATTTCTAAACTATCCATTTTGTATAAGCTATCATTCTTGTATGATGCAGCCGTTGCTATCTCGCCCCATGAAGAGATCTTCTATGCTTAGATTAGTGGATTAGTGTAGTTAAGTTTATTATATGATATTGATAACAATCCAGAGAATTCTGTGATAGCTTCTATAACCTCTAAAGCCTCTATAACCTTTAATCTCTATAACCTCTATATATTTATTATATGGAAGGTATGCTAGTTTTGACTATTATTACTGGCTTTTCAATAGGTGCATGCATCTAATACCAGCAGAGTCTGAATAACGCATGAGCAGAGTATGAGCAAAGTATAATAGAGTATGAGTATAATTATGATTTATGATTATAGAAATATAAAGATAAACGAGATTGCTCTGCCATTGCTCTCAATGAATAGTCAAAGCATCAATACTTACTAGTTCATCAATCAGGCCTGCAATTCCTTACTCCACAGCTGCCCAAAGGAAGAAGAAGTTTTTTTAAATGCAATAAAATTAACATCTCAAAAAATAAAAACAACCACGAGAACATTCTTTCCAAATGGAAAAGGGCACAAGAGTAAAATAATCGCACACCAAACTTTAACCTCATTGCAGGTCTAATCCACTGAAGCCATCAAATTGCACTCGAGGCGACTGTTCGAGTAGCTTTTTCGAAATCGCATTAAAAACATCAGTTAGAGAATCAAATTCCTTTTGGATTTGAAATAGGACGATTAGCCCAATGAGAGCGACTCAACATTCATTTTATTTAGCATTGTGGAAGAACTTAATTCGGAATTCGAAGATCTTCAGGCTTAAATGCGCTAAGCTAAGAAGTACAGCAAAATCAAATAATTTAAAGACGTAACATTCTCTCTTAGTTTAGATTATTAATTTGCAGATTCTGAATCCAACGGAAGATTTTTATATGAAAGAAATGTTGAAGGCCCTACCCTCACTTCAGGTATCGATTTGTTTATATAGCTTTTCTTTGCGGATTTTAAATACGACACACTCATCATCTCCTAAATACAAGAACTCAATTCCTATAAGCTGCTCAGCTATGCCACAGACTTCAATTTCGAAAGACTTATCGAAGCCAAAAAGTCTTTTTCAGTAAATCAGAAAAAAAACAAGAAGAAGAGGAAAAGAACGAGCAAAAATAAACAATTGAATACAGAGCTAGAAATATCGGGAGGATAATAAAAATTATCCCTGCAAACAGAGTCTACTGAGTACCTTGATCCTGCAGAGGCTGTCATTAGCTTCCTGCAGAAAGTTGTCATATCCGAAGGGAGAATATCTTGCTACTAAGACCCAGGCTGGCTGCTATCACTGAAGAATAAATTCAGTGAATGATTTTATTTATAATATTTGCATCAAGTCTGCTAATTATCTCAGTATAAATTAATGAATAAATTGCATTTACATTTGAATCAATTGAGAATTAACTGAGTCATTTGTGAAGAATTATGTTTTTGAATTGCCATGGATCGGTCTAGTCGAAAGATTACTTATCGAATGAGTTTGTCTTATTATGTAGAGGGTTCCAATTGGTGTAGACCCCTACCAATGGCTCGATGTACTCTCGCTGAATTTACAGGCATCGCTTGTAATCCATTTCATCTGCTTAAACGAGCCCTGCCTCGGGGTTCTCTAGAGCCCAAACTATTCCTGCAAGGACTGCGGAGGTCACCTGAAGCGCTGTAGCATTTTGACTATCGATGAGCTCCCTTGTCCTCTTGATACCCAATTGAGAGCCATACCAATAGGCATTTTTTGCATGTCCATACACCAAGACTCCCAGCTCGTCAGTACCCTCCGATAGTTCTTTATCCAGAATTTTCCATTTTTAGATCGGGGGAGGAGCCCCTCTCCCAAGTGTATCGGAGCAAGATAAAATGGCGTCATCATTGGGATGGTAGGCATAGTGGCAGGTCGGCCGATAAATGGTTTGTCCGTTCTCTTTCACCGAATAGTAATCAGAAACCGACATCGACTAGTCATGAGTTATCAAGTAGGCCAGTTGTGGTCCAAAAGTTGGGCACCATGATTTGACTTGAGTGTTCATGCCTGGCTGCAGAAGGTAAATACCCTAATTTCCACCAAACTAGTGGTGTCTTGCATTGGAGGGTTCCCATTGCTCATGAGTCCCCCATCCTAGTTCCGCACACTGATGGAAGCCTTCCGAAATAAAGCCATCAACTGACCATGTGTTCCAAAACTCATCGTGTGGCCGGATCTAGTTGGTAGTCTGAGTGTCTCTTTCGGCAACATGAATTCCTTTGACTCTTAAATTCATCATAAGCCTCGCCCAATCTTATTTCGTTGTTGGTTATTCTTGGATGTCGTAGTTTGTATCTCTGGCGATGTCGATCAATGCCTTCTTGACAAACCAACTGACCATGCCTGGGTTGGCTCCGCAGCAAGATACAGCTGTTTTCTTGTGGCCTATCTTGAGCAGGGATTCCTTCATGTGATGCCTGATTCCATAGTTGCTGCGCTTGGAGAGGCTGATGCTGTTATCAGCATAGAAGCCCTACCATTATTCCTTGACAGTATCGATATAAAAAATATCAATAGATTGGCAGAATTCTGCTATTTATCTTGAGGAAGTTCCCACCGATACATTAACGCAAAAGCCTTTGCCATTGCTGAAAACATCTCCAAGAATCTGCTTGAAGTTCTTTTGGGTTAGTCCTACTTTTATAAACTCGTCACATGTCCCAGTTTTTGGTTCATCGACCGGATCAATAATCACCAATTTTTCATAAGTTAAATGGCGCTTGAGAAGAGGAATGAACCCCTTGCCAATTGATCCATGCCCGATGAGGCAAACAACTCCAGGAATATGGGAGTAAACAACATGTTTGTTTTTTGGTTGATTCATAATTTTTTTATGAAAGTACTAAATATAGCAAGATATAGAATATCAAAATTGACAACGGTGGCCTTTAACCTTCATTTATTTATAGTCTAACTATTATTCTTATTTATTCTTAATTATCCTGCAATACATATACAATACATATACAATACATACATATATATACACTACTTATTATTAAATATATATTTAGTTCTGAATTCAAATGGTTTACTGAATTAGGGGTTGGGGTTGGGGTTGGGGTTGGGGTTGGGGTTGGGGTTGGGGTTGGGGTTGGGGTTGGGGTTGGGGTTGGGAGGGTTGGGA
>NW_028282151.1:0-45263 GCF_059751285.1 Brachycentrus maculatus | reverse complement strand
AAGTCATTAAATAGATTATCATTTAAAAAGCAAAGGAAGTGAAAGTTTCGGGGATAGAATTAGCTTAACTTAAAAGCAACTAGGAAATTATCGAAGTAATTTAAATACCAGTTTAAATACAATTTCTCAAATATGTGCAGAAAGATGAATTTCAATTAACAGAAGATAATTCAGTATTATTGTCTCCAAATAAAAGCAAAAAAGCCTAGTTGAAAAAGACAATATAACAGAAAAGATAGTTTGGGATATCAGAATAATATGAATAAAACGTTAAGAATAGATTAAGTTAAAAGGCAAAAAATTCGAAAGTAAGTTAAAAAGACGATGTAAAAATCAAAACAGAAGAGCAAAAATAATATCATAGTAGCATAACAAATGCTAGGTAAATATAAAAAAATAATGAAAATTAAAATATATAGGCGATACTCTAAATACCATATGAAATAATAAGATAAATAGAAGTCATAAGAGAAATCGAAGTAATCAAAAAAGTCGAAGTGGAAAAGGAAGTGCCTATCGAAGTCATCAGAGAAGTTTAAGTCATCAGAGAAGTCTAAGTCATAAAGGAAGTGCCTATCGAAGTCATCAGAGAAGTCTAAGTCATAAAGGAAGTGCCTATCGAAGTCATCAGAGAAGTTTAAGTCATCAGAGAAGTCTAAGTCATAAAGGAAGTGCCTATCGAAGTCATCAGAGAAGTCTAAGTCATAAAGGAAGTGCCTATCGAAGTCATCAGAGAAGTCTAAGTCATAAAGGAAGTGCCTATCGAAGTCATCAGAGAAGTCTAAGTCATAAAGGAAGTGCCTATCGAAGTCATCAGAGAAGTCTAAGTCATAAAGGAAGTGCCTATCGAAGTCATCAGAGAAGTCTAAGTCATAAAGGAAGTGCCTATCGAAGTCATCAGAGAAGTTTAAGTCATCAGAGAAGTTTAAGTCATCAGAGAAGTCTAAGTCATAAAGGAAGTGCCTATCGAAGTCATCAGAGAAGTCTAAGTCATAAAGGAAGTGCCGATTGAAGTTATCAGATAGGTATAAGTCATCAGATAAATCATTAAGGAAGTTTATGTCAACAATAAAGTCGGCTCAGCTTCAAATTCGAACGCAAACATCGCAACAGACGAGAAAACCACAGTAATCGAAAAAGTAGAAATCACAAAGGAAGTGCCTATCGAAGTCATCAGAGAAGTTTAAGTCATCAGAGAAGTTTAAGTCATCAGAGAAGTCTAAGTCATAAAGGAAGTGCCTATCGAAGTCATCAGAGAAGTTTAAGTCATCAGAGAAGTTTAAGTCATCAGAGAAGTCTAAGTCATAAAGGAAGTGCCTATCGAAGTCATCAGAGAAGTCTAAGTCATAAAGGAAGTGCCTATCGAAGTCATCAGAGAAGTTTAAGTCATCAGAGAAGTTTAAGTCATCAGAGAAGTCTAAGTCATAAAGGAAGTGCCTATCGAAGTCATCAGAGAAGTTTAAGTCATCAGAGAAGTTTAAGTCATCAGAGAAGTCTAAGTCATAAAGGAAGTGCCTATCGAAGTCATCAGAGAAGTTTAAGTCATCAGAGAAGTTTAAGTCATCAGAGAAGTCTAAGTCATAAAGGAAGTGCCTATCGAAGTCATCAGAGAAGTTTAAGTCATCAGAGAAGTTTAAGTCATCAGAGAAGTCTAAGTCATAAAGGAAGTGCCTATCGAAGTCATCAGAGAAGTCTAAGTCATAAAGGAAGTGCCGATTGAAGTTATCAGATAGGTATAAGTCATCAGATAAATCATTAAGGAAGTTTATGTCAACAATAAAGTCGGCTCAGCTTCAAATTCGAACGCAAACATCGCAACAGACGAGAAAACCACAGTAATCGAAAAAGTAGAAATCACAAAGGAAGTGCCTATCGAAGTCATCAGAGAAGTTTAAGTCATCAGAGAAGTCTAAGTCATAAAGGAAGTGCCTATCGAAGCCATCAGAGAAGTTTAAGTCATCAGAGAAGTTTAAGTCATCAGAGAAGTCTAAGTCATAAAGGAAGTGCCTATCGAAGTCATCAGAGAAGTCTAAGTCATAAAGGAAGTGCCTATCGAAGTCATCAGAGAAGTTTAAGTCATCAGAGAAGTCTAAGTCATAAAGGAAGTGCCGATTGAAGTTATCAGATAGGTATAAGTCATCAGATAAATCATTAAGGAAGTTTATGTCAACAATAAAGTCGGCTCAGCTTCAAATTCGAACGCAAACATCGCAACAGACGAGAAAACCACAGTAATCGAAAAAGTAGAAATCACAAAGGAAGTGCCTATCGAAGTCATCAGAGAAGTTTAAGTCATCAGAGAAGTCTAAGTCATAAAGGAAGTGCCTATCGAAGTCATCAGAGAAGTCTAAGTCATAAAGGAAGTGCCTATCGAAGTCATCAGAGAAGTCTAAGTCATAAAGGAAGTGCCTATCGAAGTCATCAGAGAAGTTTAAGTCATAAAGGAAGTGCCTATCGAAGTCATCAGAGAAGTTTAAGTCATCAGAGAAGTCTAAGTCATAAAGGAAGTGCCTATCGAAGTCATCAGAGAAGTCTAAGTCATAAAGGAAGTGCCTATCGAAGTCATCAGAGAAGTTTAAGTCATCAGAGAAGTCTAAGTCATAAAGGAAGTGCCTATCGAAGTCATCAGAGAAATAGAAATCATAAAGTAAGTGCCGATTGAAGTTATCAGATAGGTATAAGTCATCAGATAAATCATTAAGGAGGTTTATGTCAACAATAAAATCGGCTCAGCTTCAAATTCGAACGCAAGCATCGCAACAGACGAGAAAACCACAGGAATCGAAAAAGTAGAAGTCATAAAGGAAGTGCCTATCGAAGTCATCAGAGAAGTCTAAGTCATCAGAGAAGTCTAAGTCATAAAGGAAGTCTAAGTCGAAGTCATCAGAGAAGTATAAGTCATAAAGGAAGTTCCTTTTGAAGTCATCAGAGAAGTCGAAGTCATAAAGGAAGTCTAAGTCATAAAGGAAGTCTAAGTCGAAGTCATCAGAGAAGTATAAGTCATAAAGGAAGTTCCTTTTGAAGTCATCAGAGAAGTCGAAGTCATAAAGGAAGTCTAAGTCATAAAGTAAGTTCCTTTTGAAGTTATCAGAGAAGTCGAAATCATAAAGGAAGTCTAAGTCGAAGTCATAAAGGAAGTCTAAGTCGAAGTCATCAGAGAAGTATAAGTCATAAAGGAAGTTCCTTTTGAAGTTATCAGAGAAGTCGAAATCATAAAGGAAGTCTAAGTCGAAGTCATAAAGGAAGTCTAAGTCGAAGTCATCAGAGAAGTATAAGTCATAAAGGAAGTTCCTTTTGAAGTTATCAGAGAAGTCGAAATCATAAAGGAAGTCTAAGTCGAAGTCATAAAGGAAGTCTAAGTCGAAGTCATCAGAGAAGTATAAGTCATAAAGGAAGTTCCTTTTGAAGTTATCAGAGAAGTCGAAATCATAAAGGAAGTCTAAGTCTAAGTCATAAAGGAAGTCTAAGTCGAAGTCATCAGAGAAGTATAAGTCATAAAGGAAGTTCCTTTTGAAGTCATCAGAGAAGTCGAAGTCATAAAGGAAGTCTAAGTCATAAAGTAAGTTCCTTTTGAAGTTATCAGAGAAGTCGAAATCATAAAGGAAGTCTAAGTCGAAGTCATAAAGGAAGTCTAAGTCGAAGTCATCAGAGAAGTCTAAGTCATTAAGGAAGTGTAAGTCATTAAATATCTTACAAGAGACACTGACGTCAATACTGTGACTATCTCTACAAACAACGATTTTGCAATATAATCTGTGCCACCTTTAAATATACGTTCCTCTGAACTTGATTATTCTCGATCTCGCACAAACTCTTCAACGAAAATGAACTCAAATTATAAAATGCTTTCATCAGCTTCAAACAATTACAACACATTAATCTCTTAGCAATAATAGAAAAACAGCGAAAGCAACAACAACATCTCACAACTTTCGGATCGATCTATTTAATAATCAGAAAATGTACAATACATAAACAATTAGCATTTTAACAGCTCACCATTTATAACAAAATAATCTTTAGAATCAGAATAAGTCTTAAAAATGGCAATCCTTATATAAAAATACGAAGAATCAGAAAAGAGATTAGCAGAATAGAATTATTATTTACGCGAACAAATATAAAATATGGCTTCAATGGTTTCAAAGAACAGCCTGTAAATAGAGATGCACGATCGATAAAATGCAAAAATAAAAGAATAGTACTAGAAATTAAGACAACAGCTCCACGAGAGATCATTCACCAAGAACAAAAGCCAATAACTATAATCAAAATTGATCGTCGAAGTGGAATCACGCTCATAACTATAAAAAAAAGTCAGCAAGTACTCCCAAAATCTCGAATAAAACAAAAAGACTATCACTAAACTTGAGCAAAATCTTCAGTAGCTCAACAAGAATAAAAAATAACTCTAAAGTTAAGTGACTACACTCAACCAATAGCTCTATGATCAAAATAAAAAGTATCGGAAGTAACAGAAATAGCACGAATAGTACTATGAAAGATAAATAAAGATTTTGAATTAAATACTAAATTAGTTCAAAGTTAAGGAAAAGGATTACATGGAAATCATACAAAACTATGAAGAATAAATAAATAGAATGAGAGCTGATATTTAGTAATTTTCGGGAATCAGAGTCGACTAGAATTAAGAGATCAAACTAAGATTGGAAGATGCTAATAAGATTAGATAAACTATTGAGAAAGAAGTGAGGTCGCACCAGGAGAAAATTACTGAAATGAGAATATACTATGAGAAAATAATCAACGAAAAAACAGTGATGATTAGCAAACTGACAGCCAGCAATGAAACTTTGTCGAAGCCCACCAAAATTTAGTCCACGACTGCTTTCCAGAATTTAGAGAAATAAAACATACAGTATAAGAAGATGATTGATATGCTCAACAATTAGATTAGTGGGCTAAGGAAGAAAAATGCCGAAATGATGAGTTCAAATAACAATAATAACAATAATAGCAATGCAGGGAAATCAATGAGTATAGCCGAAGACCGAGTAATAGACAGGAACAACACATCGAATGAACCCATCAAGAATGTCGAACACACTCGCAGCATCATCCATAGCTCACTTAATGTAGTATCCTCATTTTCAGCATCGCTTCCAGTTTCCTCCCCAACGATACACTCGCGTATAAAGATCTAAGACCTAAACATAAACCAAATGAGCCCATAAAGCCCAAGAAGCCTTTAAAAATAATACCGATACCGCTAGGAGGATGACACCCAAACTCTTCGGCATAAGCTAACCAGCCTCATCAAATAGTACAGCTGCAGTCTTGATCAAAAAGATCAGTAAATTGCCCAAATGAAGAAACTAATATACTCATACTAATCCACAATTGAGCAGATGTAGTATGAGCAAGATAAGCTTGCATCAGATGCCAACATTTATAGCGTTGGTAATGCCAACAATAGACTCGGATACATATCACATCCTAATTATGGAAGCCCTTCCAGCAGCCACAGCAATATGAACAACAGCAACAGCCGGTCCAAATTAAATACTAAGATGAATTAAAGGAACAACCTCGATATGAATGTTTATGTTTCAAGTATCCTCCGCAAACTCTCAATCGCAGAAGAACAAATAGCCCGAGAAAGAAGCTAAAAAATAAAACTGCATGCTCGCATCCGAGATCTCGAAATGCAGTTCTCAATATAGCGTAACAAGTCATATAGCCAAAACAACAAGAACCAATTTAACCACCAATCCTAAGATTCAGAGCTATTGGAGCAAGTCGTGTATGAGCTAGAGAATGAGAAGTCCAAAAACGAACAGCTTCAAGAATAAGTGTTTTACTTGGAAGAGTAGCTAAATAGAATAGAAGGCATCTATTTGCACAACAGCAACAACAATCTACATTCACGAAACAGCAGTTCGAATAGTAAATACCTAATGTCGCATTCGAACCAAGGAAACTATTAATTAATGCCGAACGCGAACTATAATAGCATTAATAGTAACTATCATACATTCAATAATGCGCATAACGTGCATATCGAGGATGACATATCTCTTTAGTTCCTCGACAATGAGACCCTCCTCACTCAATTGCGAATCTATAAATCGGAGTATTATAAGGCTTTGGATATTGTGAAAGAACTGAAGACCCAGAATAAGAAACTGTACGAGAAGGTTAGACATACTCAGCATTATGGCGAAACTATTTAGTTGCTAACTCAGAAAATTGCTGAGTACGAGAATGTAACTATCCCAAGGCTGCAGGAATAAATTAAGAAGTCAAGGAACTCTCATGCTCAACATTATGAAGGTAGGGCGAGTAATGGAAGTGGAAGCAGCAAAAACGAAGGAGAAAGTATGAACAATAATAACAAGAACAAGAACAGAGTCACAAATGACGAGCAAATGCCCATCGATTCCAAATCCCTCCCTCAAAACCTCCCTCAAACCCTCCCTCAAACCCTGCCTCAAACTATCCCTCAAAGATCCAGCCAGAATACGTACAATGGCCCCACAATCCCCAAAACTCCAACAGCCCAGCCCAAGAAGGAAGTTGCTGAGCCAGTCTCCTCACAAGTGCCATAAAAACGAATAACCCTCCAGTAAATATAAGTATTTATCATAGATCACTCTTCCAGTATGAGACCAGCCTCGAATATAAACTGTTGTTGAGTGAAAAGCTGCTCTAATACGCAATGAACATGGTGTAAGATGACCAGATTGAAAGCATCTGCCCAGAGAGGATCCTGATTGATAACTTCAACGATGAGAACCCTGAGAAATTAACAATTTCATCGGTTAACTCGTTGGCCTCCATGAAGAATAACAGCAACAACAACTCTAAGGATAAATTAAAGTTTTATCAAGCCCCTGAAGTATTAGTCGGACAGTCGTAATCCGAATAATCTCTGATCTGGACAATTGGCTTGATAATCGATGAGCTGTTCATTGGAAAGAGCTACTATCACAAGTTTGCAGACATCCTCGGCCCCAAAAGTACTTATTCATCAATATTCAGACACTTACGAATGGAGATTAGGAAGTGAGCTCAAGGAAATTGGCTAGTTGCTCACAAGCATGATTGTCAAGGATAAGGAAAGTAGGCCAGCATTAGAAGAAATATTGACATAATTTGCTTTGATGCTCCATGGGGATGCCGAAGAATGATTCATGAACATATTTAATCGCATTATTACGATTATTCATCCGCAATATCTATAAATTTGAATTCAATAAGAGATTACTTAATCAATCACTATCATCGTTCCTCGGAGGTTTCTTCAGTTTCATCGTTACATAGTTTTTTCTCTTCCGAAGTCCAACTGAATACACTAATAACAACTTGTCAAGCATCTATTCAGTTTATTTGATTGCGTGATTGTATTTTTTGACTCGCTACTCATACCTTTCAAACTAAATCTTTGATTATTATTCCATCTCAATCCATCCTGAAGCTTCATACTTCTTGACATTTTCCGAATGATATTCAGATTGATTCATATCAAAATCTCTGATGATAGCCAGATCATGGAGCCTTGTGGTCAGCTGAGCTTCCTTCCTGCTTGTAGAAGACTCCGAAGACTCCTTTGCTGAGACACCAGATTTTTATGAATGTGGTGTATTTTTCAATTCTTTTTATCTTCGATTTGAAAATTGCCTTTCCGACATTTGAATTATTATATAGAGACTATCAAATTCTCTCTGGAGAGCATGGATTGTTATTAATTTCTATATCAGCATTGGTAAAAATATTGACGTAGTTTGCTTTGATGCTCCATGGGGATGCTGAAGAATGATTCATGAACTATCTAATTGCATTGTTATGATTGTCGCTTTGTGATGACTGTCGCAATGTTATGATTGTCGCAATGTTATGATTGTCGCAATGTTATGATTGTCGCAATGTTATGATTGTCGCAATGTTATGATTGTCGCAATGTTAGTATTGCTGCATTGTTATGATTGCTGGTAACTCGCATCATACACTTTCTATTATACTCTTTTGTCACACCGTCCTATTTTCTATCAGCGTGTCTCATATTGCAACATCCTTCTAATACACACTTCTATTCAACACCTTCTCACACATCCTTTTATTATACATAGCCTATCACTTCACTTCATCACATATTAATTAGTTTTTCTTTGATATAAAAATAATAATTAGTTATTATTGCGAAAACAGCCCATAACCACCAAAATCGGGATGAGTCTCATCAATGATAAGAACATAAATAAAAATGCATAAAGTGAAGAATAACGCATCAATAACAAAGGTCACATAAATAGCCTGTTAAATTACAAAAAATAATCAGAAGAACCCACTTATAAATAATTAAACTGCATTCCGCAATCCATGATTAAAATCGATGAAGAGAATCAGCCCTCCATAAATGAGATCAGTGGCGAGCAGAGGGCCTCATAATCAAACAACTAACTCAAAACTCTGAAGAAAACGATGGTAATCAAAAAGCAAAGGCCAATCATTTAAGACTTTACGCCTTACATTCCTGAATCTCTTCTTTTTTTGAATCAGTTCAAAAATAAACAGATGATACGAATAGGGAGTGCCTATCAAGCATAGGTTCCATCTTCTTGCAGCCACTCTTTTAAGTATCGGCCATTAGACTCGCTGAGGATATGGGTTGCCAAAGACATCAACCCAGCAGTTATGGCGAAGTTTAAGGAGAGGTTTGGGGAAGCAAGAACGTAAGAAGATCTGTGTTCTTTAATGTATCAGTATCAGTGCTGGGATTGGGAGTAATTGAGCAATTACACATATTAGAATAAGGCGGAACTCAGAAAATACTACCTGACTAAAGATCGTACGAAAGTCACTTGATATAATGACCAATATATTTATTAAGCAATCACTCATTAAGTCAATTCATCTATGTATGGAATCAATAAATAATTGTATAAAACGAATAACAAGTTCTACGATTGTGTTATATAGTTATATAGTTGTGTTTTATAGTTATATAGTTATATAGTTGTGTTATATAGTTATATAGTTGTGTTATATAGTTATATAGTTGTGTTTTATAGTTATATAGCTATGTATTTTAGCGAGTCTGCTAATTAAATAAGAAGGAGTAAATCATCTTAACCACCGATTCTATTATCCTTATTTTTCAATTCAATTTGCCCTTTTTTAAGATAAAGATTTGATACTTAAAACAGATTTCATAACTCCAGGGGTCTTGAATGATTTATGTGTGCTTTTTAGTTAAATATTATTGATACTTTAAGAACTTTTATATGCTTTATTCATACTATTTTCAGATTTTCCGCCTCGATATTCATCCTATATTTATGGTGTATCAGCCCTCTGCTCGAATTGCTTATCATTATTTAAATTATCGAAGATCAAAGTTTATTTATTAGCTTATTTTTATGGCTATTGGCTTTTGTTTTTTACTTATTGCATTCGATTTCGAGTTTTATGCACAGTATTGCAAAGCTACTGATTAATGAGAAAGATATTGTTGATTTTGTTTGTAAGCATGACGATTATATTCAAAAGTCTTTGCTTCTCTTGCAAGGGGAATAATACTTCTGAGATTTATTTCTAAGTGTTCAATGAAAATCCGCTCTCTATTCTGTTAATTTTTGACACTTTGCTCGGCAATGAATTATTTGTGAAACTCGATGCAAAGAACTACTGTTCATGCTCTTTGATTTATTCTAGATCTGTGGGAATAATATGCAAAGGCTTCCTTTAGTTTCTTTATACATTATCCGAATATGCGCTGCTTTAGAAACTCTTTTTCTTCTGGACTTTATTGTGTTTTGATATTTTCAAGGAGTTATGAAAGTGAATTAGGGGCGACTAACTATCCTAGAGTGATATTTGTTCAGATTTATGGGATTTATACATGAAGTTATACATTGAGGAATTGGATGCTTGACCTCCATTCGTGCTTTTCTATGAATTCTAAGGATGGGCATGAGCTGAATTACATAAAAAATTGTTTTATAATTTATTTGTCTCAGCCGATCTCTACTTTTAACTACTTAAATTATCTTTTGAGAGGGATTGCTTTTCACTTTGTTCTGCATTTTCTAGTTAACAGAATTTCAATAGGTCATTTGGAAATGAGTCAAGTGTTTTGCTTTTATTACGACACTAGTTTGATTATCGCTATTATGATTATTCGATCTAAAGATTTAGGTGTGGGGCTTAAATATGTTTTTAATCAACAATTTTTATTTCATGGTCAAAGCTCGCCCTTTCTTTATTCTGTTTAAGTTAATTAATTTTGACGATGTTGTTCGGAGGTTATTGGTGTGCACCCTGTGCTAAATTGAGACTCGTCTAACTTTTGGCCAGACTGCTTTTGTGGGTGATTCGAGATTGAACACTAGGTAGATCCTACTTTCCAGTCTTCAGAGGTTTTGGGTCGGGAACATTAAAGTAGATGTTAGACTCTTCCAAGTACTCATCTTTCTACGAAGAGTTTTCCTCAATAAAACTTTCAGCTTCATGTTTCATCTTCCTTTCGATTTACTCACTGATATCATCACGCTCCGAAGGTTCTTTCTTTATGAAAGAAATTAAAAATTATTTGATCTGTTGCTACTACCATTCGTTTTGAAACATTGCAACGCTATTTTCCCCAAAGGATATAGATTTGCGAAGCCTTCCAGACGATCTAATCCCTCCAGATGATTGAATCATCGCCTCAAGCTAAGGCTCCATTTAGGCTACATTTTTTATGCATTAAGAGCTTCGAACGTTTTAGTCTGTTCGCAATGATGTCAGTATACCCCCTTTTACTGCAGGTTTGCCTTCTTTAGTCCCCTCCTATGTGGCTTACTTTTGCGATTTTTGGCTTCTTTCCCCATAGCGAGTTGCATTTACTTTTGATTATTCAGGCCTTCGGTCGGTTTTTGCTTTCGGAGAGTTTCGTTTGCCAAGTTGAGATGCTTTAAAGTCGAGTTAGGTCTAATCCGCCAGATCTTCGCTCGTGTCGAAGCAAACTCCAAACAGCGGAAAACTTTACTTCCGTTTGAGGCATTTGCTCGACGTTTCTTTTTTCTACCATTTCCCAGACCCATGAAATTTGTTTAATTTCGGAGTTTCACGGAGATCTTATTCTTCGCCATCGAACTACTTTTCAATCGGCATCGCTTTTACACTTTTTTTATAATTCGCCAACTTCGGTTTCCTCGATACTTACGATTTATCTTAGCTACTTTGCAAGTTCAGATCTAAGTCAGAATTATCATAATGAACCAGCTTTTTGCTTGAGATCGACTTTTTTTGAATCTGACTCTTCTGAGAAGCGAACATCAGAGACTTATTTTGTAATTCTTTTTAATTCATGGGAGACTAAAAATTAGGCAGATCCTACTTTCCAGTCTTCAGAGGTTTTGGGTCGGGAACATTAAAGTAGATGTTAGACTCTTCCAAGTACTCATCTTTCTACGAAGAGTTTTCCTCAATAAAACTTTCAGCTTCATGTTTCATCTTCCTTTCGATTTACTCACTGATATCATGTTCGGAAGGCTACTCCTTTATTAAAGGTGTTGACAATGATATGATTTTTTTTTACTTTAAATCGTTTTGGAACATAGTTGAACTATTTTCTCCAAAAGATATAGTTTTGCGAAGCCCTGCAGATGATCGAATTCCTGCAGAGGATTGAGTCATTGGCTAAAGTTACTGCTCGATTTGAAATAGATTTTTTTTACACTAAGAACCTTGAACGCCTTGGTCTGTTCGCAATGATGTCAGTATACCCCCTTTTACTGCAGGTTTGCCTTCTTTAGTCCCCTCCTATGTGGCTTACTTTTGCGATTTTTGGCTTCTTTCCCCATAGCGAGTTGCATTTACTTTTGATTATTCAGGCCTTCGGTCGGTTTTTGCTTTCGGAGAGTTTCGTTTGCCAAGTTGAGATGCTTTAAAGTCGAGTTAGGTCTAATCCGCCAGATCTTCGCTCGTGTCGAAGCAAACTCCAAACAGCGGAAAACTTTACTTCCGTTTGAGGCATTTGCTCGACGTTTCTTTTTTCTACCATTTCCCAGACCCATGAAATTTGTTTAATTTCGGAGTTTCACGGAGATCTTATTCTTCGCCATCGAACTACTTTTCAATCGGCATCGCTTTTACACTTTTTTTATAATTCGCCAACTTCGGTTTCCTCGATACTTACGATTTATCTTAGCTACTTTGCAAGTTCAGATCTAAGTCAGAATTATCATAATGAACCAGCTTTTTGCTTGAGATCGACTTTTTTTGAATCTGACTCTTCTGAGAAGCGAACATCAGAGACTTATTTTGTAATTCTTTTTAATTCATGGGAGACTAAAAATTAGGCAGATCCTACTTTCCAGTCTTCAGAGGTTTTGGGTCGGGAACATTAAAGTAGATGTTAGACTCTTCCAAGTACTCATCTTTCTACGAAGAGTTTTCCTCAATAAAACTTTCAGCTTCATGTTTCATCTTCCTTTCGATTTACTCACTGATATCATGTTCGGAAGGCTACTCCTTTATTAAAGGTGTTGACAATGATATGATTTTTTTTTACTTTAAATCGTTTTGGAACATAGTTGAACTATTTTCTCCAAAAGATATAGTTTTGCGAAGCCCTGCAGATGATCGAATTCCTGCAGAGGATTGAGTCATTGGCTAAAGTTACTGCTCGATTTGAAATAGATTTTTTTTACACTAAGAACCTTGAACGCCTTGGTCTGTTCGCAATGATGTCAGTATACCCCCTTTTACTGCAGGTTTGCCTTCTTTAGTCCCCTCCTATGTGGCTTACTTTTGCGATTTTTGGCTTCTTTCCCCATAGCGAGTTGCATTTACTTTTGATTATTCAGGCCTTCGGTCGGTTTTTGCTTTCGGAGAGTTTCGTTTGCCAAGTTGAGATGCTTTAAAGTCGAGTTAGGTCTAATCCGCCAGATCTTCGCTCGTGTCGAAGCAAACTCCAAACAGCGGAAAACTTTACTTCCGTTTGAGGCATTTGCTCGACGTTTCTTTTTTCTACCATTTCCCAGACCCATGAAATTTGTTTAATTTCGGAGTTTCACGGAGATCTTATTCTTCGCCATCGAACTACTTTTCAATCGGCATCGCTTTTACACTTTTTTTATAATTCGCCAACTTCGGTTTCCTCGATACTTACGATTTATCTTAGCTACTTTGCAAGTTCAGATCTAAGTCAGAATTATCATAATGAACCAGCTTTTTGCTTGAGATCGACTTTTTTTGAATCTGACTCTTCTGAGAAGCGAACATCAGGGATTATTTTTAATACTCTCCTTAATTTGCTGGCATTGTCTTTTTTTTTGAGGAACCATTTTCTGAAAAATTTTCGCTTTGCCTTTTATACTCCTCTTTGCGTTTTTATTATTCAGACTTTAATGAATTGCCAACATTGCGTTCAAACATTTTGTTTTAAGTATTTTTCCGATCATACATTTTATCATTGATTTTTTACAGTAAAAAGTTGTTGCCTTCGAGAAATGATTCTAGTTTATCTGCGTAATGAGTTATTTTTCGATTCGCATTGAGCAATTATTTTAGCTTATTATTCTATCTCTCTAGCTCAATGACAAGCTTTTTTAGAGTCAAATTTTCAGTCACGATTCTGGAAATTTTCTATTCATTGACTTCTGACCAATTGATTTTTAAGATTTCCGACCTATTCGATATCGTCATGTGGCTATTATTAGAAGTGAAAGAGTTTGTAGCGCAATGTGCCTATTTATGTAGGTTGACTGCCATTTATAATTCTATCGATTATAAAGCAGCTGATAAATATTTAAATCATTGGTCAAGTGCATTGTGGATTAATTTAGGAGGGTAGCTTAAGATATGTTGAACAACTCAAAAAAGATGAAATTAATTATGTCATGAACTACCTTGATAAAACTAAGCATTCAATGAACTATAAATTTATATATGTTAGGTAACTTTATATATTTTTATTGATCATAATCATCATGTAGCTCCATTCCAATTCAATCGGCAAACAAAGATAAGAAATCACTTGACAGTTAGGTTTTGAGATTTTAGTTATGCATTGATCTCTCACTTTTTCTTTTATTTGTTTGAGAATTGACGATTATCCTTACAGACCCAAAGGTCGAACTATCAGAGTTTTTATTTTACTTTTACTCGTTGAGGCCATCATACATAGATTTGGAATTAAAGGTGTTCTTGTTCGACCATTTTTATTTTCTATTGCTGTTTCTGCTCCCTTTAGATGTTTCTGGGCGATTAGAGCACTGCTTTCGAGAGTTTCTTTTGCTCTCAGGCCGAGCCCATTGTCCTGAAAAATCAGCTCCGAATGTTTGATAGAAATCTCCAAATGGGCTTATCTATTTTTTGGAAGCATTCACATCAAATGAATTTTTTTTCGAAGGAAAAAACGATTGGGTCATAGACTATTTACTAATCCTCGCCTTAAAAGATCTTTTAATGAGATTACGATCCCATTTATTTTCTTCTTTGCCAGTGTCTTTTCCAGTTGCGTACATTATTCTCTTCTATATTCTAATATTCTATATTCGAAATTTCATTAAATAATTTGATGCTGACCCAGACTATGCGTAATTGAGCTATATTTTTTACTTTTGCTCAAATCGTTGAAATATAGTATGATGTTTAGGCAATAAATTAAAGAGTTTCTATGTTTTTATGTTAAGATGATTTATGAAGATGACTTAAACAAATAAACCAAAACAGGCCTTGTACTTAGTAAATTATAAAATCATATTAATTAACAAAGTCTGACTTGTACACTAGCTAAAAGGATATGATTTTTCTGATGACGATCCAGGCTATCAATTATGTTTGAAGCATAGAAAGGTTTTCCAGTTATTCATGAGGCAATCGCATATGATCTTATGATAGAGTATGATTATTCATTAATTCATGAGCCTACGATCTGAAACATTCATCCTCGCGCTGGTGCTCATCACTATAGAACTCGGCCGAACTTCATCCTAATTGTAACAATCTGCAATCCTATACGAATCATCGACTAAATCAATTAGCACACGGCTTCATCCGAACCAAGACATCCAACAAACACTCACGGACTTGTTAATGCAGCAGTCAGCCCGGCGGCACAATGCGTTGTCCATTGTATCAGCGGTGGGGAGCGTGAAGTATTGTTGGATTCGAACTGCCAACATGTCTTACCTCACATACATTCAAGGTCCACTCGAAATTGTAGCATTGAGTGGCACATTCGATCGATTCGGCAATCCCCATTTGCATATCGCGCTGTCCGATAGCACTGGCAGAACTTATGGTGGGCATCTGCCATCCCTAAAAGAGAGGAAGGGAGAAGCGATAAGGCCGGACGGTTACGCATGCCCAATATTTACTACGTTGGAGATCAGTTTGTTACAACATACAGATTTAATCTTCCTCAGAAAGAAGGACAATGAGACCACCTACGACGAGCTCACAATTCAGAGGAAAGCAATGTGGCAATGAGTGCGTGAACAAGCATACTGCTATATAAATATAGGCATGAATCCAGTGACCCTATTTATCCAAATCTATAAACATATTTGTAGTATACGACTATTATATATAAGAGAATGCAACTAAGTATGTTATAATATAATCGGTAGCGTTCGTTGAGAAAGAAAAATGGCTTGGAATATATCATTTCACAAAAGGTTTTGCGGATGCTTTTCGCTGAATTGGTTTCCCAGCCGAAGGCAAAACAGGTGACGCACATTTGATTTTGATCTAATTCCTCATCATTCATACTCACACTCCACTTCCATACAAAGCTTATTATAATGCATATATATAGTGCACATAATATATAATATGATATGCTTTAATTCAGAAATAGTCTAATGTTGTAATAGCTGATTGTAAACCTATCGCTTCAGCATGTGCTCTTCTTTGAATGCCATAAGCATGCAAAAGCAGTAATATATGAACTACACAATGCCTATTACGATTTATTTGTTTTTTGTGTATTTGATAATATTTGGGGGTGTGGGCTTTAGTTAGCTCTGTTAACCCTGCTGTGATTCGTTTGCCTTTTATTTCTGTGGAGCTTGAATCATTCTCTTTGACGTTCTGTCTGTTGTGTCTGGCCGAATTGTGGAATCGTGCAAATAATCGTGCAAATAATGAATGTAATGCGTCCTTTTTTTCCTCTTAATCCTCCACCCAGTGCAAAAGCATCGCAATAATTCTATCAATCTACATAAACAAAAAGATTTCATTTAGGCCCCGCCATCAAAAAATAGATAATTTTGGTACCTTTACTAATTTTGTAAACAAGTGACTCCACTTTTGCACTATATATGCACTATATATCCCCTCTTTCATATTATTGTATCATTGATATTTAAGGCGTAATGCAGTCCTAGAACTCAAGACTGAACCTGTTTGTTTAAGCTCAATAGTGCTAATAGTTTGATCCGACCGAGATTAAACATTTTTTTTGGAATCAGTAGAAAAGTATCGGACAGTTCCATGAAGGTGTACAAAAGTACATTAAAAATCTCAAGCATTATGAGTGTTCAAACTTCAAGTTTGTGGAGCAGAGCAATGTCAGTCGCAACGAGTATCAGCTCATAAAGAAGTTATTCGACAACCTGCTGAGCAAAGACTTGGTGAATCCTTTATCTCTTGTGAACATGCATGAAATCCTTCAGTTTAGGTATGTTATCAATATGGTAGATATCGCAATTGAGTCACTCAAAAAGCTGTTTAAGTTGTTGAGCAAAAACCTGAAGTCAGCAAATCTGTAGAATTTGAGGTTTGCATTATAATTGATAACTTTTATTAGAAGGCTTTAATAAATATTTGACCTTGAACTTATCGACCCTGAGGAAGTAAAAAGCTACGTTACTCATGAAGAAAAAAATAAGTGGAAGCTGATAATTGAGGCGAGCATCGAGATGTTTGCCACATTGTTCTCTTCTGAGAATATGAAGAACAGTTTCATCGTTTTGAAAAAAGAGGCCACATACATAAATAAGAAGAAAATGACACAAATTTAAGTCTTATGAAAAACTTTCGGCTCGTCGCTCAATTAGTTAAGTAAACACTGCAGTAATTAACTTTTATAAGTGATCAAAAAATGGTAAGTGAGAAAATACTGTAAAATGGCGTTTTTTCATTAATCCGAATGTTTTGTAGGATAAACTTCGATTTGTCAGTCTTATCAGAAACTCAACAGGAAGAACTTAAAGTTCAACAGTCTTTAGTAATAAGAACATTCTATGAAATCGTCAACTAATGTAAATAGAACCATAACCATTAATGGGAGTTATATGTCACATTCTTAACTCTCAATGAAACAAATAGTCTAATCTTCGATAAGACTGTTAAAGAACTGTTTAAGGCATAATTTGTTGTTATTGGAGTGAAGAGACCTTTATTTTTTGTTACCATTAACTATCAAATGAACTACCAACTCAAAAATAAATTGTTCTGGAATATGTATTCTTCTGCTCTCGAAATACTCTCAGATATGGTTTACGGATGCTGGACCGCTTTAAAGTAAGCGCCAGAAAACGAAACGACTCATTATGAATATTTTAAGATAATATACGTCGCGAAAAGAGCCCTCAAAAAATAACTATGCTTGTACACTGCCAAAGTCGAGGCAATAGACTAACTGTTTGATGAGGTTAAAAATAAAATCATAGGGGCCGATCCCAAATAATCAAAGAAATGGCAGATTTATCGAAATAAAATTAAAGGCATTTTGAATCAAAGAGAGATAGAGGATGATGAGTTTTAGCAGAAATGGCCAAAGCAGAATCTTGAGCACAATGGCATTGCTTTAGGAAAAGGAGTCAAAACCTTATTTGACTATCATTCCCATTTTATTTCAGCCTTGAATATGTTTTTAAGGTTTCAGGTTTAGGCTGGGCCCAGAAAAAACACATTTTAATTCTTAAGAAGCCTTCAATCAAATAGCCACGGAAAACAACAATGGGGATACTTCTTTCTGTAAAGCTTGCTCATCACATAAAAGAAGTAAACCTAAACGATGATAAAGGGCATCAATACTCAGACTAAGGAGACAGACTGTTCGCAAATGTTCAACTTATTGATTAAAGCCAGTTAAAACAGCCCGAGCGATTTTTAAAGTATGGAGAAATTAAGCAAAATATAAGAACAGGCCAAAAAAAACGCTTTTCTCAATGCTTTATTGCAGGCCTCAACCTTAAATAAAACCCAACAGTAATTATTAATGAAAGAACAATCAAAATATCCCCTTACGAGCGAACTACTGCAGATTCTCTCTCAATACGATCAATGGATTTGCTCTAATTAGTTGAAACTTACCCATTTGACTGGCGATATTGGATTTAAAAGATAGTATGAGAAATAAAAAGCAGAGAATGCACATAATCATATAATGAATAACCTATCTGAAATAATGCTATGTGTTCAAGCCATTAAAATAATTTACTCTGCAAAAAAAGCAACTAATTAAGACAAATGGGAAACCATACAAAACAGAATAAGTCCATAAATCAAAGAAATTGCATAATTCCAAAGTTGTAAAATAAATGAAGCTTAACGCTTTCGATACAAAATCAATATGAAAAATATACCGAAATAAACTCATTTAAAAATACAGAAGGAGCTGAAAAAATTTAAATTGCTTAAAATCAAAAGTATATCATTTGATGAATCCCAATAATATTTATTCTTAGAGTTCAATGTTAAAACTGAATATGAATCGGATTCCCTCAAATAGAATTTGAAGCGACTGATACGAAAATATTCAAATTTCACGAAGAAAAAAATGGATCAACTTCCCTTTTGGTATTTATTTTTATCGAAGGAGACCTTAAAAATAAAGAAAGATGGTGACAATGAATTTCATTTGTAAATTAAACCAATTTAGGCGATCATTGCATATTTGTTTCTCCCTCGCGAACAATTCGAGCAAAAAATACGAAATAGGTTTCCTAATCATCCATTTATCTATCTAAGCTAAATTATTTCAGAACAAATGGAACCAAGTGATTGGTGTTCTACACTGTGTTAGTAGTTGGAATTATAAAACTTTTTGCAATAAATGAAAGCAATCGAAATCGATAATAATGGAAAATCTGAGCTGAAAGATTTCGAGAAATGCCCGTATTTTTGGTGTTCGCATCGTAAGATTAACGAAACTGTTATGTTTAAAGAAAATCTGCAAAATCAGGTGAACATTGAGGAGTCCCGTCAAAAGAAAAATTAACAGCATTATAATCTTCTCATGCAAGAAAGATAAAGGCTTCAAGAACAACTCAAAGACCTCAAAAATAACTATACAGACAAACCTGCAAAATAAGAAATTAAAAAGGTATCAAAGTAATTGTTAAAATTATAACAAATTATTGAAAACTTCCGAGCTCCGGTAGTTAAGTCGGAATACGGAATAGTCGAAAAGTAAAGCGAGACAGAATAAAGGAGAGGAAGGAAAAAAATAAAGCCGACAACCAAAATCTATGAAATGTAATATGACTATGCTGATCGATATCAGCGCGCAACGAAATGTTTCTTTACTATCGAAGGTGTACTCGAGCATTATGCATATAAAGAGAACATTGGCAACTTGAATTATCAATAATCTGGTGAATATACTTTTGAGTAATTTAATGATGGCGATTATGAATATGGAGCCTATCAATGGGCTAAGAATAAGGACCAGTTTATTGATGTATTAAAGCGAATCAAATAAGACGATGACATTAAAAACATCAATAAGAACAGAAAGAGCGAGTAAAAAAGAATATATGAGCTTACATATCCCAGCTTTCAATCCCAAATCAGGAATATAAGAAACATTTTTGTGCACACGATATACAATCAGGACTAAAAGAGGCAAATTAACTTCTAATAAAAAGTCCGATTAGTCGAAAAATGTTTCCCTAAAGTGTTTATATTCATTTATAAATGGCAGAAGATTGTTGGCAAGCCTTTGTTTGGGGACATCAGCTATGGAAAGTGTGCTTATGAAAATGTTAAAAATTAAAATAGCATCCGACACTAAATCTATAAAGTACTGAAAAAGGCATTTCCAGAATAATTTACAAATGAAGAAGCCTATGAACGCATAAAAGCACTTTCAAAGAGTATCCCTTACGAAAATTAAAAACCAAGGGATGTATTTGATGGCGATTATGACTAAATAACTGCAATGAATGAAGGATAAAAGTATTATACAATAAGATAAAAAATAGGAAAAAAGTAACACGATGACGATTGTAAACCTTGTCACATAGAAGAAGGCTTCCTTTATAGACATGAACTATCTTCAATTTGGGGATTATTAAGTAATATTCGGCGCAGTAGATTTAATTTCTTATTTTGGTAGCATAGAATTTCAGAAGACACAAGAATCTGCTCATGGGCGCAACGAAACAAGAGTCTTTATTTCTTTTTCAATATTCTTCATCGCTCCTCGAAAATCACTTCAGAAGAGCTCGTATGCATGAAGGGACAACTCTACAATTTTGAATGTTTCATTAAATCTGAAGACATTGAGGCGGATGGAGAATCAAAAAGTCCAAAGAAGGAGCAAGACTTAAAGAAATAATCTGAAGAAGAAGAAAAAAAGAAAAAGAAGAACTGGACTATAAACCAATACAACAATTGCTCCCTCGAACAAAAAGATATTACTCGAAGACATTCGATATACGCAATGGAAATGGGACGGTGAGTTAAAAAGATTTGATTCAATAAAGAAAAGATGCTGGGAAAGCGAATGATTCCAATCCAAATTAAACCATCATTGAATTATAATACTATTTCGATTTGATTTCCTTTGTTTGGAGATCGTTTGCTTTCTCAAAGGGATTTATTGCCTCGAATTAGAGAAAGTGTATCTTAAAAAATATAATAGTAAATTTATTTAAAATATGTATTGCGCGCCGCTTTCTTATATTTTCATTATTTTCGCATCTTTTACAAACCGTCAGATATGGAGAGCAAACATAAACAAAAAATATGCTTAAAAGGCCAAAAAAATCTATTTAAAAATTAATTACATCAGAGTATTGATCAAAGCTCATATCACTCTTATAAAATTGCATTAAATTATATTCCTGAGAGGATCAAAATCTTACAAGAGCATACATCCATACATATATACTCGAATGCATCCCAATTTCAAACACAGCCCAGAGAACACTCAAAAGAATACTCGATATAAACAGTAATAAGACATAAACACAAAGCATATGGCAGATGGCAATTTTAATAACAACAGCGGCAGTGGCACGCATTTATTCATTGACAGATTGTTAGAATATGCCGGTAATAAACTCGATAAATAGTCGTTTGAGAGTTTTGTGGCAACTGAACAGTATTCGATTGAGGCCAAACTTAATGCCATCATTGTCAGCGCTGAGGAATGCTTACTGAAATTAAGAGAGAAATGCGAATAGTTTATACTGTTCAATTTTATACCGAAGGTCGAACTGCAGTAAACAGAAACAAATGGTAAAGATATCGAAGCAGAGAAGGTAAATTAAAATCCTCAAAGCAGTGGCAAAACATAGAATGCGTGCACATCTCTGCGCAAATCGATCAAAATTTATGAGTCACTCAAGCACAAAGGCCCGAATGATGCGGATAATTTGAATTTGCTGCAGAAATATTTGCGTGAGAATTATATTAAAAACAAAGCGCTTAAATATTATAAAGAAAGCTAATCCTTAGTTAAGCTCACATAACTGTAAGAGAAGTATATCGAATTGTGTGATGAAAAGATGAAGGTTAAGAAGGGTGGGAAAAATAAGTATAAAATCAAAATCAATTTTAATGAGCTTGTGTGGGAAATTAAATAGATTGTGAAAAAGACGATGAAGAATGTATTCAGTGAACTTTAATCCCTGCCGGATTGCAAAAACGAATAAGTTCAAGATAATATAAAATTATCGAACTATACAATCAAATCTGAAATCTAACCTGATTTACAGCCAACATTAACTACAGAAAGAAAGCCTCTCAAAAAACTGATCGCGAGCCATCCGACATAGCTCTTGCATCATCACAATAAATAGCTTCTCAAAATAAAAGATCTAGTAAATATTCCTTTCGGAAAGAGTTTCAATATCGAATTAACAATAATATACATCCAACGAATCACAACCTACAACAACAATGATTAAATAAAGAAAGTTCGTTTTCTTGTTGGTGATAACACAGGCATTGCACTTGCTTATATGAAATACCACTAAAAAATTAAATAAGGTAATGTGGTTTTTATTTTAAACGCGATTGTTAGCAAAAAAGTCGATTATTTGGAAATTAACACCAAATTCATGCAGCAAATGATTTTGGATTCTCCCTATCCTCCTCTTCCCATCAATTTATCTTTTAATTTAAGTGCTCGCATTTCTGATATTGATTTTATGAATCAAAAAAAATTCTTCTTCAAAATAAAAAGCCTTTTAGATAACCCTCCATACAAAAATATCAACATTAAAGCACAAGTAACATCTCCATTAAGAATAGGTTCATCGCGTTACAGAGGTAAAAGATTAAAAAGTCTATTGTGAACTCGCTGACGACACTGGAATTATCAATGCAATTTTCCCTGAAAGTTTTACCTACATCAGATAGGGTCTATAGTTCATTATATTTGACATCGACGTTGACTTTATTGATAGGCATCTAATTGTGAAAATAGGGAAAAAAATACAAATCGATAAGAGCTCTGAACCGTTTGATATGCTGACATTGGATTTTAACGTATCAGAAAGGTAATGGAGTGAAGAGGATGTTTTGAAAATGTTGAAATAAAAGCAATTGCAATCAAAAGGGTTGACAAACGATCCATAATAAGAATGTTTATGAGTGCTGATTCAAATTATTTTATTATGAATCAGATTGAGTTCTTTTATAGTTATAATAACTCTCCTGAAAAATCAGAAATAATCCATATAATATAAACTACTGTGAAAAGTTCTAAAATAATTACACATACTGTTATTTTCCTTCCTTCAAAACTCTCTTTTTTGTAAATTATTCTCTACATCCATGAATTTATACACACATACATAAACATATCATTATTCATCATCATTTATCATTTTGTTCATTGGCTCTAAAGCCGCAGCTAATATCTATCTCATCTGAGGATGATCCTTCATTTGATGGACAATTTCCCTTAGAATTTTGTTTTATTACTCTAGATAACTGTTTTTAATTTAAAGTTGCTTGATCTGTAATTTCAATGGGTTGAGCTGTTCGACAGCATTTCTCTTTTTTTATTGTGACAATTTTGCACTTTCCCGATTCCTTCGAATGCATTGACATTTCTTACAATTGCAGGTCTCATCACCATTCATCGGGCACTTATTCAATAATTTCTGCATTTATTGAGTATAGAAGTTTGTCTTCTCAGCAGTCTAATCAGATGATATTGATTATTTCTTTAATTTAGTCCTCAATGTTTAATCTTTTGCAATAATACATTCAACTCTTAACAAATCGAAATAAATCCAAACCAAGCCATTTGCTGTGTCCAGTTTATCACCTTTACTCATAAGGTTAGTAATGAATTATTCTTTATTTATGCTCTCCGCGTTATTGAAGATCTGTTCAGTGACTTTTTTGATTTATTGGCTAATGAATTCTTAGTTCTTGTAATTGCAAATGAGTCGGATTGAATTGTTTACGATTTAGACTATTTGCTTGGTTTTACGGGTCGATTTCAAATGACGGGTTAAAAGCATGTTCTTTTCCGTGAAACTCCTCCCCATGTTCCTAATCAAATATTTTAATGTCTGTGAGAAACTTGATTTTTCTATGATCAAAAAAGAACCGCTACAGAGTCGATAAATATGGTCGTATAGTTTAGCCTTATATTCTGTCTCGCAAAGATTCACAAATATATCGTCAAGATTTGAAAATGTTAGGACAGTTTTCTGATGATTCCCCTCAAAGAAGCATCTTTTGAATATTTAGGTAAAGGACTTTTCAAAGATCATGCTTTTGCATATTTCACGGTAGTACTGACAATCAAATTAGAACAGATTGCCTGAATTAATGAGACATATGATCTTAAATAGTTCAAAGTTTATGCCATCAATGGAAGTGAATTCAAATTGTAATGACCCTTCTTTCTTTTATAGATCTAAATAAGATAAATGGTTACCTGCGTAAACACTGAATGTTAAGTCTCGAATAACTTGAGCGAAGGTTCCAACCTGCAAACTTTCATCTTTGAACTTGAGTAACTTAATGGTTTTTTTTTCATTGAGCAGCTGTTGGCCATGGAGCTAGAGCTCACTGAGGAAAAATTTATCCTGCTTGATAGGCTTGAAGGCAGAATTAGTTGTTGAAAGGAAGTTTCTGGAGGAATCTTCTTGCGAGTTTGAGTGCATCATCAATAATCAACTGAGTCCCAATCTAAGCCAATTGTTCAACTTCTGAAATAATTAAGTAAGTATGCATAGTCACATCAATATCTATTCAATGCATAAGTTATGACGCAATAAGTACCATTATTCTGGAGTCTAATATTCTATAAGCTTATAAAACGGCAAATCAGAGCTCATTGTGTTCTCATTCCATTATTGTTTAGATATTACCCTTCCTCCTCAAAATCGTCCTCGAAGTCATTATACTGCGGTATATTGCCTTGTCTCATTAGTTCTGCCACATATTGCTGGTACTGTGGGTCATTTTCATCGATTTACTCATTATAATGTTTTTAGTCTTACTCTTCCTCGTTTTCATCATTGTTCTACATCAAATATTGCCCAGGAGATTGCACGATTGCCTTCTTTCTTTTTTCTTCGTATTATAAGTTCATTTTCTATCGGCTGTTGACTACTTTTTGTTTCGTTTGTTTCTTTGGTTTGTTGATGTTCTTTTTCGGCGAGGAATCTTAAACGTACTCCGCGTACTCTAAAGGTTTGCGAGCCTCTGGTATTTCGTCATACCTGCTATTAGTTTTTATTTAGTTTTCACCAAATTGGCCTGTTTGAATCAGGAGAGGCCGATTCCAAACTTTAGTATAGATGTTGAACATTTCTTACTCGTATTGTCTTTTCTTTCTTTTCTCTTACTTTTGAAATTATTTTATTTTCTGTTCGAGTTGGTTTCTCGAACGACCTAAATTGTTATCATTTTATTTCAGGGCTCGACGAACTTGTGGGGCAAATTTCTGTTGTCTTAGTCTTCTTACTTATCCCTTTTGCAGCTCTTCTTCTTCTGATTTGATTTTTTCATCTTTTTCTCTTCTTCTTTTTTCGACTAAAGCCATGAATTTTTAAGTCGGCTTGATCTCAACTTGGTTCTCGTCCGGTCTAAATTATCTGGAATAGTTGAGTGGCTTTGCTCTTTCCTGATAGCAGTTGTGAGTTCGCGATCGATGCTCACGAGTCTCAAATGAAAAAGGAGCGAGTGTGACAGGCTTTTTATTTTATCTGGCAATTTATAAATCGACCCCCAAACTCTGATGCAATGCTTCGAAATCAGGAACTGAGTGGCTAATCTTGGGAATAAAAGTGCATTAGCCCACTGTTTCCGCAACTGTTTCTTATTGCAGCTTCTTCTGATTTCTTTTTTACTGAAGAGCCTCATGTCTTTCAAGCATCCGTATAACACCTTCTGGAAGATCATTGTCATGATGGCGATTGATGATTGTTTATAGGATTTGCTATCTTCTCTATTGCTTCTTTTTGTTGATTCTATCCAGTAGATTGACTTCACAATACCAGGGCATTGGCCTTGCGACAAAAGTATAGGCCTCCCTCGAAAAATCACAATGAATATCCAGAGTCTTCGGCTTAGTGAGACGATCAGACATAGGGACCATTGAATTCTGAATTTATAATCGGAATCTCTCGAGCCTTTCCAATCTTTATCTTTCCTGGTCTTTCATAATCTTTTCAAATAGGTTTTCCTTAACGTACTTTGGCACTTACTTCACGGGGATTGGCTTCATGGCCTCTTACTCTTCCTTTCTTTTAATTTAAAGCATTTCTTTTAATTTCTTTTCCCTTATTGACACCTTTTTGGTCTTATCTCGGGAGTCAAATTGGTAAGGAACAGGGATCGTGACATTGAACTTTTTAGTATGTGCAAATTTGTTGCTGTTTTGTATATCTTTAAGTTTTTGTTTTTTTCTTTTGATTCTTCTGGACTTTAGTTGCTTCTCAAACTCCTCATCACTGCTCGTCGATAGTTCATCTTTTCCAAGTTATTCGGCCCTCTTTCTTTTTATTTATTCTTCTGCCTCAAGTATAGCAAGCTGCTTTTAAAGGTTTGCTAAATATACCTTATACTCGACTAATCTTGGTCTCCCCCTGTTCGTAAAAAAGTCTAAAATTTATTCGATATCGATATAGGAGTCGGACTCACTGTATAATCTCACTAAAGCTTCTTCCACTGTCTATTTGATCACGTAGCGATTTGTTTCTGATCGAACAAACATATCTTTCAGCTTGCCGTACTTTTTATGCGAGATAACCCTTTCGATGAACTTATCCTTTTTGACGAAGAACTCAGCAAACTTTTACATTTCAGCGAAAACTGCCTTGAGAAAATCCAACACCTACTGTGACACAATAAAAATATAGGATGTATCGAATTTGCCAGCCATAATCAACTTCATCAATAGTTTATCTTTTTCCGGTGTGAGCAGTCGATGATAGTGCTCAATGTATGTCTGGAATTGCTGTTTGGTCCATAAAAGATTGGATTATGAGACTTGGTGTTCAAGTTCGTATAGAATTCTGCTGACTGGCACCAGCTTATTGATGTTCACTATTTATATTACTTCATGGTCCATAATCCTGGTCTTTTATGCGTGCAGCTGGAGTTTCTTCACCAGAATTGCACTCTATACTGTGCCATTACCAAACATGTCCACACTGTCAAAGATATCCATGAACTACTCGTACACTCCGGTTTCATCGATCCATTTGCCAACGATAGGCGCACATTTTAGCCCTCGTCCTATCTTCCTTGCTTCTTCTAAGTTCTACTGCGTATATGCGAAATAGGTTGGCTCCCGGTCCGTCAATAAAAATGATGAAAACTATTCAAATCTGAGCATTGAATTGACCTCAGTTTCCAAATCCGAGATCTAGTCCCCAATAGTAAAGGGGTTGATACTGTACAACATCATTACCATGGGCTCGTCGAACAAATACTTGAGCAACAGCTACTTCGAGATGAGAGCTTGTTCAGGGTTTTCCATAATTTCCAATAGGAATTAAAACTATTCCAGTCTAAAAGCAAATTAGAATTGTTCCCCAAAGAACAAATGAACCCCTTTCTTTCTTCTTTTGCCTGTGGCGAGAGTATCGTATGCAGCTTGCATGTCGTCTGCATCCTTGTATTGATAGTCGCTCCCTGCGTTTGAGAGTACTTCATTTTCATCATAGTAATCTTCGATATCTTATTGCCCTTCCTTCATCTTCCTCCTTTTCTCATTGATTGCTTCTCTCCTCTTCTTAGCCTTCAGTTCAAACTCCTCCTTATGATTCAAATAGTTTTTGAATCTTTTATCGAAGAGCATTTTATCGATCTATCCGACATCCGGGTTCTTTTCTCCTACAGCAACTGCTTACCATTAAGGTTTATTGGTGTTTGCAGCTGTCGATTGTCGCTTGCTGCTCGGCTTACTGTCATAATGACCCTTATTCGATTTGTTAATGCTGTGTCCCTCAATATGCATAGAATTCCCACAGACTGTCTCATCGACACTATTCTCCATCATTTATTGTTTTACTGATTGGATTCTTCTTTGCCTTGTTTCCTACAATAATTAGAGTTATACGTTGAGTCTTTAGATGGCCTGACGATGGCCGTTGATGGGTAGTTAAACTTGGTTGATGAGTTCGACTTTGGCTTACAGCCGTTAGATATCGATACCTCTCTTCATTGATAAATTATAATGAACAATACAAAATGCCGATGATTTGTAACTGATAAATTTAGCGAATGCAATATAATATATTTAGTCTTGCAATGTAATGCAATTCGATGTTATGTTCATAGGCTGGCTTTGTGCTATCACTGCATAATTGCCGAGGGATTGATTCAATTTATTGTTGATTCATACAGTTTGTGTTAATGGCGATCACTATTAGATTAATTCTGATGCAGTTATGGGTAGTTATGATGTATTGATGATATAGTTCAGATTTTATTATTGATGCAATGAGCAATGGTAAATGTGCTATTCATTGTTCACTATATTCTTATAGTTATCTGAGCAAGCACAATATGAAATTAAATATTATCAACATTGGGGCTACCCGTGCTAAACATCTTCTTTGGATTCATGCGCACCTTAATGACTGTAATTATATTTCAAGGCATTCACATTCTATTAATCCTCTTTCTCTTTTTTGTGATTAACTGCAGCGACGATACTGCTTCTCATCCTTAAATTATAGTTTGTCGGTTCTTTAGTCCCGAAGCTCTCATAAAGGTTAAACTTCGATTTTATTTTAGATTGTTAGGATGATTAGCTAAGCTTATTCTTTTATATTCTTTTAGTTTTTAGGTTTTTGGCAATTTTGACGATATTCGGTTTATTCTGGAATAAGCCTGTATTGGTGTCTTGTCGCAATTTGTTCTTATTGGTATTAAATTAATATTACTTAAATTATAGCTTAGGGACTCGAATGTTGGCAAAATTATTCAGCAGTTGATTGGATTCGTATACAAACTTTGAAGTGGCATTACTAATAAAACTATGGCCCACTTAGAAATTGCCGATCTATTTAGGCTGAGCTAACTTGCTTTCATGCTCTTCTTACTAACATTTTTACTAATTATTGAGTTAGTATTGTTTGTTTGGGAGCAATTGTGGGGTGGGTAATTTCAATTGAGGGGTGGGTAATTGTAATTGCGGAGTGGGTAATTACAATTACATATTTGGTTGTAATTAATCTTTATTTTATGAGCTGGACTGTAATTTGTGAACATTTGAGTCGATTTAGGGCTATTCAGGAGGAGGGTGTGGTTGTTGGGGTTGGTTGTAATTATTTGTGGCTTGGTTTTAAATACTGATTTATTAATGCTTATTTATACTTAGGGGGGTGCCTACTACTATTTCGTAATGGTTGTGGGGGTCTGTGGGGTCGGGTGCATGCTGGAGTGGACTGACAATGTCAGGATTCCTGAGAAGAGGCTGGTTTTTGTGAAAATATTGCGCCTTCCAGCAGATGTTGGGCTCATCCAAACTTTTGGCCATTTTATTCAAAAACTTCACCATTATCAACTTGTTATGAAAGAACATTCTCTCCGAACCCATAATATTTTTGACGATCTCCGAGGAGTCGTAGTACTCTCTGTATTTTTGTTTTGTCTCCATGGAGAGCTACTTCGAGAGATACTCAGTAGCCTCGAAATTAGGTTTCATTTTTTTATACGTCTAGATCAATCTTTTCTATTTCTTCGGGACTTCATGCATTAGGCACGATTTGACAAAGAAATTTTTATTTAAGGTTTTCATATGAATGTTTAACTACTTTGTTTACGACCGAATACCACGCACCGCTTGATAGTAGGAGGCTTGTTTCCGGATTTTCGTGCTGATTATAGAGATAGATGTTCGTTTCCTGTTGCGGTTCGGCTGTTCTTGCATATATACCTAGTCCAATGCCTCTGCGCTAGCCTTCATCGATATTAATATTTATATTCATTTGCATGCCATTCAGATTTAAACAATTTGTAAATGAAGATTACTGCTTACTATTATTGCAGGAATGAGCGAAGTGCTATTCGAACAAATAATGGCCAAAAAATTCTACTTTATTTTATGGAATGCATTTTATTGGGGGATAATCAGGCTTTTTAAATATAAATTTGTCAATTTATATTGGAGATAATTATGGGAGTTTAAAATACATAGAAATAAGGCTAGTAATTCGGTGAAACTCAATTTGATTCATCAATTCACCAATTTTTGGAACTAATCTAATATATTTAAAGCTTTTGACGATAGTTTTATGGGCAGTTAGGCTGAAAAACAAGTTATTTATTAGTGTTTATTTCTGGGCGATAATTATCTTCTTTGTCAATGGCATCTTCAACGAGTCTCAGCAAAGTTCATTACCATTATTTATCGCCTACACAAAGCTTTGAATATTCACAGAAAGTCTGTAGGTTATGTAGGAACCTCAAAAATAAAACTTTGAAATCGATAAATAAATTACAAAGTGACTGACATCTAAACCAAGAAGACAAACATATAAATTGCATACATAGGAGAAATTCAATGAAAAGAGAGAAACTGAAAGCCTTAAGAATCCCTTATTTATGTTGCAATGCCGAACAAATTCCCAGTTCATTACACCGGACAGTTGATCAAAGAATGATACAGAAAACCATCCATGCCCTTAAGCAATAGCAATATCTATTAAAATATGACCACTGAAACTGATCATGTATTGGGATTCCTGGTACCTCTTGGCTGACGGGGATTCTTCTTATCTTTATCTTCCCTCTTTAACTCTAAGAACTTCTTTAGCACTTCAGTCGTCGAAATCTTCAACTATTTATCGAAATGTATTTGCACTCGATCTTTCAGCTCTTCATCTGAGCATTCGATCCCAAAGTAGCTCTGTTTATGATAAATGGTTACTTGGTACTTGCGAAGTGAGGATATTGACAGCTTTGAGGAGTCGAAGAGGTTTTGGGGGGATTGGGCTGATGTGGGGTTTTGTGGGATGCTCATATTAGTGTTTGAATTAATTTGTTTATAAGCCATCACACACATAAACACACATAAACACACATAAACACATAAACACACATACACACATATATATACACATACACATTTAGTGATTCTGCAAATAATAAGGGATAATGGATATAAATATAAAACGATAAAGGTCGAATCAATTGTATAAATGGTATCATTTGTAGATTGACGCGACTGAGTGGGCAAGGCGATAACCAGCGAGAGCAATTCTTTATCTGCAAAGCTTATACATCTGGTCTGCCCATTATTTGGTGACTAACTTGTTGGTGAGAACAAAAGGATAGATTTGTTGAACAGCTGCGTTATAGCTTTCAACGGCCCAGGTATGCGAGACTAAGGTGTTGATGAGATCATCCCCGAAATGCGAGGGGGGGAATTAATTCATAATGGCACTGGCCAAGCTATCAATATAGACTTTTCCTACATCAGATAACGGTCTGACTATTCTTTCTCCATCTTTCTGCACTCCGGCCATCGAATCCATATAAGCATGAAGGTTCATGGTATGCCCCTCCTCGATTATAATATTGATGAGGTTGCCTTGAATTATAGAAATAAGTACCTCCTTGGTCCCCATTTTTCAAGGTCTGATTGAACATCGCAACAGAGTGCAATGGCTGATGTATGTCTCCGACTAAATGAAGCAAATATCTCGCCATGAATGCCCTTTCGAATGTAATTCCTTAGCGATTTACTTTCAGCACGGACAAACAAGAAGATGCGATGCTGACTGAATTCACATCTCTTTTGTATTGATCAACCTGTGCGAACATAAATTGGGGATCATACACGAAGTTTATAAAGTGGTAGTTATCAAAGAATGTTGCTTTGTTAGTCTTTATATCGTCTGCCCAGCATGCTGCCTCCACAAAGGAGTTCGACTTCCCATCAGTCAGGTTTGCGAAGGCATTGACCAAGCCGTTGAATTTCTCAAGAGCGATAGTTTACCCGATACTGACTAGATACTTCTCAGCAACCCTAGCAACAGCCATATGCCCAGTGTCCCACCATCCTGAAACCGAAACAGTGTTTATCGCAAGAAGAATGAAAACAGATGTGATCAATTTGTTCATTATATTGGATTATATAAAATCTATCACCATCTCCCTCCAAACTCAAAATCCTGGGCAATAACACTTAGCAATAAGTAACACTAAATTTATTAATGCGAGTGCCAATGTTTATGATCTATATCCCATCATCGCAGATATATTGATCGCGTTCGATATCAAAAGGATGAAACGTATGTTACAGCTGAGTGAAAGCAGTCAGCCAAACAAACAATAGAAACAATTAATAAATCAGATTGGTTTATTTTTATCTTTCCTACTGATCTTTATTGTTAGGAGCTTGTTCGCACTACAGGCTGATTTTTTGGTGATGCTTTTACTTCGGTCTGTATTCTTACTTTTTCTCATGACGCCTAAATTATGTTTGATTTTCGGATGTTTGTCATTGTTGAAGACTTTTCTTTTGGTTTTGAAGTCTAAATCAGATTTGCTCTTCTTGTGGTTATAGGAGTATTATCGCCAATTTTGATACTATCGCCATTACTTGTATTACTTATTGTCTTATTTCTGGTCAGGTTGCTTGTACCTAGGGGTTGGAGTTAGAGGATTACGCTGGTACAGCTTCTCAGTGCTTCGGACGGTTGCTGAAATAAATATTTATGAGCTTTGTCTCTCCAATGTCTTCTCCTTCGATGATCTCATCTTTTCGTTCAAGTAGGCTGAATTTCTGATCCCAAAGCTGTTCAAATTGCTACTACTACTCCCACTGTGAAATATGCTCGCATTTATATTCTTCTCTTTTGATGTGCCTATCACATTTATCTTTATCTTCTTGCTTTTGTTTCTGTCATTCCTGTCGGTTCTGTCTTTTTTTATTGCATTTTTCTTAAGGCCATAATACTAAAAGACTTCATTCCTTTAATTAGCTGACTAATTATGAGCGGCAAAGGGTTCGATTTCACTGATATTTGCTTTATGCAGCATGTTCATGAACTATTGCTACTTTTTGGTGACGGACTTTGTTTTAGTAGGAATGGTTTCCGCATTATTGTGGGCAGAGATGGTCTTTCTCTTTCGTTGTGGATTTATCTTAATTGTCCTCTAGTTATTGATGTTAGTGTTGCTGATACTATTAAATGTTAGATTCTGGGTTGGTATCCTCTCTCGACAAAACTAGTGCAACATCCGGCTAAGATCCTGTTCGATCTTGAGCAGCATTAGTGAGGATTCTTGTTAGGGCTGCTACTTATGAAACGAGCTCAGAAGGATACAGTCTCTTTTTGGATTTTGCGCTCTTTCTACTTTATCAGTCGAGGTGGTTCCCCCTGACGTCTTCCTATGATGAATGCTGAGACTCTTCGTCGATGAACATCGAATATTGGTCTGAAATTTGATAGTATCGTAGATTTGGGAGTGGTTCATCGGCAGAATGGTATATCTTTGAGTCCGCATGTGCACTAGCTTTTGGATTTTGGCCATAATCTCATGCATCTAGTGATACTTCTGCAGATGTTCGGTCACTTTGTTATATATTAGGAACTACTGGCAGATTGTGTTAGGTGAAATTAGTGGTTGTACATTTCCTGAATACCTGAAGTGAGAATTCATAAACAATTCCAATGACCGATATGCTCTATTCTGTATTTGCTACTCCTGATACTTTATCCGAAGGATCTCTCGGATCAGTTCGCACTTTGTCAATGTTAGCTGCGAATTTTATATTTACGAGCTCGGCTATTAATTTATCATTTATATTCTAAAGATTATTCAAATCCAACACTCGATATATATTCACTATTCAGCAACCTTCGCGTATTTACACCAATATTGAATTAATGCATCAACAGTAATTTGCAGAATGTCAGTAATTGCAGGGATTATTTTATGTCGTAGAATAAAGTGGAGATTATAATATACTGGTATGAGCAATATATGCATGTTCAAATCATTCTCCTTTTCTCTTGAAGTATTAGTCGACTACTTTTTCGAATAGCTAGTTGACTCCGTCTCCTGAAAGAGCCGAGCATTAATGGTATAAGCATTTATTCTCGCTAGCCTTGATTTCTCCTTATTCTTTGGACACTCGGCGGTCTTCCTCTAGGTCCTTCTTATTGCCAACAATGCCTATATATATGAAACGATTTACATAACAGCATTCCTTAGGTTGATACCTTTGATTATAACTCGCCTAGCCAGTAGTCAATTCCTTTGAAGCTTTATGCATCTGTCAGGTCAAACACAAGCAGTGCAATCTCGGCATCTCTATAGTATAAGGGCATGATTGATCTGAAGCGCTCATCTCCAGCAGTATCCCAAATGTTTAGCTGCAGTTATTCTCCATTTTTATCTTTGATCTTCTTTTATTGATAGGCACCTGCGAGGGTCGGCTCGTTGATCTTGGTGAACTTACCCACCTTATATCTCATAGTGATAGAAGTTTTTCCAACTGCAGTGTTGCCGCATAGGACCAACTTTACAGCTTTTTTGGAGTTAGGCTTTATCAGGACTTTTGGCTGTTTCTCATTGCCGTTTGGCTTCTTAGAAAATAAAAAACACATTTTTGTTTGCTATGCTTATTATCAATTCTTGTTTATGTATTTTATGATAACCAACTATGCTAATTTATAATCTCCCATGAAAATAGTCTGTTCTTTGAGAGTACTGCGTGTTGGGGTTGGGGTTGGGGTTGGGGTTGGGTGGTTGGGGTTGGGGTTGGGGTTGGGGGTTGGAAATATGATAGTCATTGTTGCGTATTTATGTGTGAATTTTTAAAAATGCTCTTTATAGTCTTCTATATGATTAAGTTTTGATTGTTGTGGTTAGGGGTTGGGGTTGGGGTTGGGGTTGGGGTTGGGGTTGGGGTTGGGGTTGGGGTTGGGGTTGGGGTTGGGGTTGGGGTTGGGGTTGGGGTTGGGAGGGTTGGGGTTGGGGTTGGGGTTGGGGTTGGGGTTGGGGTTGGGGTTGGGGTTGGGGTTGGGGTTGGGATAAAGGGCAAGGTAGCCCAATATCACAGCAAACACAACAATCACAGCAGCCATCACAGCCATTCCAACAATCACAGCCATTCCAACAATCACAGCCATTCCAACAGTCACAGCCATTCCAACAATCACAGCCATTCCAACAAACACAGCCATTCCAACAGTCACAGCCATTCCAACAATCACAGCCATTCCAACAAACACAGCCATTCCAACAGTCACAGCCATTCCAACAATCACAGCCATTCCAAAAAACACAGCCATTCCAACAATCAAAACCTTTCCAACAACAAAATATTAGCTTTAATCTTCAGCCCAACAATAATTCAAACAATGGCACATCATTCTTATTTCCAAATGACCCAACTCAATAGATAAGAGAGAAGATTAATCAAGTGCTAAATTATAAGAAAATGTATGAAAGCATCGATCGAAAAGTCTAATAACTATGTCTGTAGACCATGAAGTGTACAAAGAAAGGATAGGCATCACTTTTTTGGCATAAAATTACAAATAGCCTTGATACTCCTATCGAAGCTGATCCCGAAATTAAAAATGCACTCCTGAAAGAAGTACTTAAACAGTTAGGTGTTACTGCTGAATCTATGTAACTTTATCATACTTATTTGGAAATTGTTAAGTAAGATCCCTTTACCACCACTCCAAACATTGACAAGGTCGTCGAAAGGGCTCTATTTAAAAGCCATTTAAAAAATAAGGGAGTTATGATGCGTTACGATCAAGAAGTCAACTTGAAGCAATTGAACTCTTTGTTGCCTAAACAGTATGAAAATATTCAAATGGAAACTTTTAATGCCCACAAAAAAACGAGCGAAAATATAATATGGAAAAATGATGGATTTGGAACAATCCATACAAAATATAGGAAAGATATTGATAAAAATGGCCTTTTCAATCGCCGCCTGTATGCACTATATGATGCGCGAGAGGACCTTGACAGTTAAAGCCAATCCTAAAGTGAGTACTAAACCAATAACCCACAAACCAAGAGTATCTTTATGAAAGGGAAGCAAATTGAATAATATGAGAAATAGCTAAAAATAAAGCTCAGATAAATTGACGAGCAAGGCCTCAATAGAATGCAGTAAACGCAAAGAAAACAGCAGCATGACACAATGCTCTACTCAGACGATCAGCTGAAAACTGAAATTGTAAAGCCACTTACCGAATAACAATTGCTTATTTATCGGAATTTCCATGGCAGCCTTATTAAATAGATTTGTGTCAAATAAAACTAATTGCCGATTCTGCCCGAAGGCTATTCAATTACACCATCATTGGAATAACTCAGAAGTTGCTTGATCCAATAATTAAAATCTGTGAATGGTTGTTGCATTAGTAACTCAAGGGGTTGCATCCAATTTACCGAGCCGGTCAACCTCTATCAGAAGAACATTCAAAAATGTGTCAGTATTGAACAGGATAACATTACAATAATGGATGAGGAATGGAGCCAAAAGAGATTGTAACTAACTTTCAACAATTTCGGAGGATATCTCGAAGCAATATAAAAAGTGAAATAAGAAACAAACGAACAATGTGAATAAAGCCATCAATAAATCGAACTATAAAGCTAAAAGAAAAGAAACTAATCATAATCACACAACGAGCCATAACAAGAAGAAAAGAGAAAAATTAAAATAATGGAAGAAAGAAGAAGAACACGAGAACTCGAGAGTAAGTAGTACAGATAAACAAAAACCAAAAGAATTAAAAAGAAAAAATAAAAGGATAGAGCTGATCGAGTCAGGGAGCAATACGAACAGGAAATCAAATAGTGGATTATTGCGAACAAGTATAAGAAGATTAGCTTTGATCATAAAAATGGGAATTTAACGATTAGTGCATGATTTTGCATCGGTAATTAGTTAGGACTATTTTATTGTTGGTTTTGTTGTTGTTGGCGGTGTGTGAAGAGTTGAATGTTTATGTACAGGAATATAATAGTCAGAAGTTTAATATAATATCGGAATTCTTTTAAAAATGAACAAGAATATGCGATATTAGAATATACTTGAAGATACTTAAATATAAGAAATAATAAGACAGATTCATTGTTGAGGCATTCATTAAAAGTCGATGGAAAATGTCAACGAATCTTCTAATTACTATCTTTTCCCTGAGCCATTTTTAATCTTTTTTTGACAATTCTTACAGATTTAATTGCTATTATTGGAAATATTTCCTTTCGTTAAAGGTGGCTTTATGTTATACTTTTTTTACTCTGTCTTTTTTTACTCTGTCTTTGTTTAATTTGAGGAAATCGCATTTAATACTTTCTCGTTTTTATTATTCGCACTTTTATTGTTATTATCTAGAATGCCGACATTGGGGCTGCTTTTACTATTTTTCAGTTTGTTGGTCTTATTGAGCCTTTAAATTCGATCGTTGAGGACACGATTTTTATTTTCCAAAGCCTCTCTTAATGATTTCTCCAATGATAGTTCATCTCTCATTTTCTTGGCCATTGAAATCTCCAGTTAATGATACTTGAGATCTTTAGTCATCTCTTTCACTTTATTCTTCAGAATTTAATTCTACATTTCGAAATGATAGATTCGCTGCTAATTCCAATTCTTCATATCCTTCAATAAGGGGTTATTATAAATGTTGCTCATGTTCTTCTGCTTGCTTTCGGGATGTTCGTCATACGTTGAGTTATTAATGTCATAGTACTATTACTCAAGGCAGTATGACAGGCTCTTATTAATTATGTTTATGCTGTTGTTTACACTGTTGTTTACACTGTTGTTTACACTGTTGTTTACACTGTTGTTTATGCTGTTGTTGGCACTATTATTGATGTTGAGACTATTGTTCAGGAGTTCAGACACTTTTTAATTGAGGCCTTAAATTATGGCTTCTAGACAGCGGTTTATTTACTTTCCTTATTCAATCTTCATTTCATACTCCTCTCGCAACACCTAAACCTTTTCTACTGAGATATAATTCTTATCGATATTCTCATTCAGCACTTTAATCTATTGGTTGAGATCCTCGACTCTTTTATTCATATTATTGCCGTAGGTTCCTAATTTTTTATTTTTGGCAGTAAGACAACTATTCAATATTGTCAGCTGTTTAATTTGTTCGCGTAGCTCTAAGCCTTCATTTTATTTGACATGCATTTACTAGTATTTTTCACTAATGTTTTTGGCAGAGTTGTTGATATTGAGGGCGCTCTTTATTTTGGAATTGTGCTACTGATTAAAGATAAAGGACGCGAGGTTATTTGAGTCGCGAGAGGTGGTTGACTGGACACTTTAATTTTATAATTCCTAAAAATTTTCGTTAAGTTAGAAACGAGGGAGTTGGCTTGGCGAAGAAATATAGGATATAGGAGGACTGGACATTTTCTATTGTAATTTTCTGTCGCGGCCCAATTAGACGATTGGCCTTCGGTTGATTCGCCCGAATCTCGAACTTCCTGGAGATCTCACAAAATATTAAGCTTCCACTTATCTCGTACGAGGAGAATTGAATGATTGGTGCTAACCGCCGATTGAGTTGAAAGAGTAGTTTTTGGTCAGAGTTTTTTCCGATTTAAATTGGTTCAGATTCGTCATTTGTTGATTGAAACTTTAATCTTTGGATTCTGTTTAAATAATTAATCGATTATACGATGAGGATCGAAGCAAAAAGAATATATACTCGAATATTTGACTATATTGTGTATCAACGTCTCTTTTTCAGGATGGTTACATTTTTTTGTGTTGAGCCCACTGAGCGTATATAAACTTCAATTTTATATTTTTATTTAGTTTGTATAACCTTAGGTTTCGACAGTTTTAATTATTTAAATCAAATTTTATTGCTTCTTTGCATATATTCACACATGCAAATGAAAGAATTATTTGTTATACCGGCCTTAACATTATTTTTTCTGTTTGGTTTCTTTGAGTTCATCGAAAGGCTGTTCAATTAAAATTTTAATAATTTCTTAACATCATAAATTCAATTCTCTTAGCAGTTCGATCACACGACCTTTAACAACATCATATCACTTCATTATTTATATGTTTCATAATTTCTCTTTGTTTTCAATAACTGCGTCAAATTAAAAAGCACAACACCACATCACAATAAAATTAAATCTTTTATAGAATAAAATTGTTATTCATCGCTCTCCCGGCCGATCATCACCGAAATTAGACATTTTATCCAAAACCATTGAGATTATCCATAGAATTTTTCATCGGGGTAAATCCGATTCCGCTTGAATGTGTACTATTTATCATGCTCTTTGAGACAATGTGTCTTCTGGTCAGCTATTTCACAATTGTATGCAACTATCTTTCGAAGTCTCTCTGCAGTTCGTAGTTATTCTATAATTAATGTAAAATTACTGAGATGACTTACCCATACCTTTTAGTCAGATTTTAATACTATTTTGTTATTTTTAGCCTTTATTCGGTCAGATTCGACAGCTTCGATGACAACTCTTCGCATTTTTATCGCAGATTGTTATATTCATATTCTTTTTGTATGATATTTTTTTAAAGGTTGTTGATTCTTTACATATTTTTCATTGCTTCTAATTTACTTTTTTCTAATAAATCGGTGTAGCTCGCTGTTTATTTTTGATAAACACTGAGCAGTTTGTTGAGTTTTAGATTCTCTTCCGAGAGCTGTTTATTCTTCCCATTGCTTTACATTATTGCAAGCTTTTCTTTTTATAGTTTATTGATAGAATCCTTGAGAGATTACTTTAAACGTGCGATTTCGCGATTAGTTTCATGGTTCTATGTGAGTTTAACTGTCATTTATTTGTGCAATTTGGTCAGTTTGACATGCTCCTACTCCGTATATTTCTGTTTTGTTTTGATCATCATTTATTAAAGATTACGTACTTTGTTTTGATTCTATTCTAATGTCAAGGATAAGCTTCTTTTAATTTATTAGAGCTGTGTAATTTTAATATCTTTGCTCTTATTTAGCACTTCCAATTACCCGATTTTGTTTTAGAGTTGCTATAGTTTTTCTATTTTGCTTTTTGCTTTGTCTTATTTTTACTGATGTTACTTGGTAATGACTTTCATGGTATATTAAAGATTCTGGCAATGTTCTTTATAATTTCTGCATTTATTGTGCAACTCTTAGTTATGCTTTTCTGTGGATTTTAAGGAATACTTGAGTTTGTGTAGTTTTTTGAGCAATTTTTATTAACTGTCTCTTTATTGGCTGAGAAGAACAGCTGGCGAGGCATACTGCGGGGATAAATATTTGCGATCGTAATCTTTCTTCAAGGATGTGTTCTTCATCTGCTGGATGTCTATTTACTGGATAAGTCGTAAAAATCTGTAATATTTATATCATAGGGTGATTTAAATTAACTGATCAATTATTTATTGACGATTACATGGCTTCAAATCAATAGGAAGTTTCCATGAAAGATATTTATTTGCATTTTCTTACAGACTTTGCCAATTGGTAAATTAAATTGATCAGCGTTTATCGTTCGGAATATATTACTATGCTGATTGCTATAAATTTAATTGAATAGTAATTTTCTCGAACTATGCGCATAAGGAAATGGGTATATACAATGCAATTTGAATCATTTTGTTATGAAATTAGCCTAAGTTTCTGGCTGTTGGTTCACAATTTCATGCTGACAAACAATCATAAAAGCTGCAGATCTTTCGAGAGGCCTCATAAGATTGTTAAAACCCACTATTAACATACATTAAAATAATAGTATGCATATTAATAATTCTAACAGCCATCATCTAAATACGAAAATTAATGAAAGCATCTACATCGCGAAGAAATATAGAAATAGTTACAGATCTTCAGATTCATGATCATTCCTCGCTGTATAAGTGTAACAGCATCAACAATATTAAATCAGAGAGAAATACAAGCCAACAAAATACAAAATCAAACAGAAATCTTAGCCTAAAAAAATAGTCGTAGCAAAACTTAAAGCCTCACTCTTGCAGAAACAATGACGCGCTTCCCAATAATCGTTTATTTAGGTCGAATGAGAGACAGCCCACAGCTCCAAAAAGCCAGCAAAAAACCCAATGCATAGAAACATCGAACAGCCATAACAATAGCGAAAACCACAAAAAATAGATGGATTTGTTATGTCTACAAAGAAACATAAATGGGATTAGAAAGTATTTATCAGAACACCACGAAATTTGGAATATAGAACAGCTGAACTATCACCAATTCATCAAAATTTTGTGGATGTTTCGATATGTGAGTTATGACTCAGAGCATTAATTTTTAGAAAATTAACAAAATTAATAATTAAGGAAAGTCTACTATTTATGGCTCAGCATATCTACGCGAAGATACTGCAGCCTTCACGATCTCCTTGTGATAGTCTGTGTCATCGAACACTACTAAATAAGCAAAGAAACGCTTGAGAATTCTGTAAAGTAGCTAAAATAAGATCTCTTATCAATACCCATATCTCCAAATGACAGCGTCAAAGGATGCCCATCAGATCCACAATTCATATTCTTCTCAAAGAAATAAACACTCTCTCGAGATGGCGAAAATAACTCATTAAAACTAACTCCGAAATAAAAACAGAAGCTTATGTTAAACTTGTAAACATTCAAACTAAACAGGCTAAACAACAGCAATGCCCATACAAACAATATTTAGTGCACACAATAGATTTAAAGTTCAAATGAACATGAGCTGATCTCGAAGAAGAGCCAATAGTTAGCCCAAACAAAACGCAAGAAAATATAATAGAAAATAAAGTAAAAGAACCCACAGATAACATCGATTTATCTGCATGACATACTGAGTTTTAGGGAGAGGGATTTCCATTATCAAACTCCTAAAGCGAAGCAAGCAGTCCTTTTGAAGGCGGAGGACTACTCGCAAAAGAAAATGAGTGCAAACAGAAATCTAATTAGCCAACCAAGAATCACCAAGTAATAGCTTGAAGGGCTCTCGAAACCCAAATGCCCGAGAAAAGATATCCCCACTGATTAAATTAAATTCAACAGTGAAAAGTGTTAGTATACATTCCACCCCAAAATATCACAGTATCGAAACAAAAACGGCAAGATGAAAGTAAAGATAAATGAAGCTTAAAAAAATAAATAGAACTGTGGTAGTTGGCTTAGGTAGGTCCGAAATGGGGAGAAGATTGTTCTGCGTATGAAATAGGCTCGGAAGATCAAATAGTAAAAATAAAGCATTCTGTCGAAAGGGTGGACAAACACTCACGATAATCATGACAAAATCTATGTGGCTAAGTAGAGGGTCGTGCAATAGGTTCAAAATGGTATGAGCAAACGACTCCTCACGCAAAAATCGGGTCAGAAACCCTCAAAGCCTCTTACTGAATTAATGCAGCAGTCCTCATCCCGAGATTTTGCAAAACAACTCATAATATAATAACTCGAAATCTCCAACAATAACCTACAAAGTGTCAGCAGCCTAACTCTTTCAGACAGACTTTCAGACCGAGATAACAACACAGTCATCGAGTACGAATCCGACAAAGAAGAATAAACCAAGTCGAATTAGTAATAGTGCAAATTATCGCAATTCCAAACCTAATCCGACCATCAATCACAGGAAATTCAACCTAGCAGTCAGACTCTTCCAAATAAATATTAAGTAAGTAAAGACTACCTCCGTATTCCGCTACTGTATATCGATGTGAATATCGATGAGCAAAGGAAGGAAAGGATCATTATCTACGACAATGATAATGCTCAAAGTTTGGCAGAGGAATTCACCAGAAAACATGGTAATATATATAAAGTTATTTAGGATTAACTGAGGACATGAAAAGTAAATTGCAGGTGCTCCTTCAACAGCAAATGGACACAGTGCTCTCAAGGATTGAGGAGGAGGATGTTGAGGAAGAGTGTTCTTACATTTGGTGAGGAATGGTAGTCACTGATTAATTATAATATTCTATGAGAAGTCTAAAATAATCAAAGATAATTATGCATATGGACGAACTAATAGATAGCATTGCCAATTATTGCAAAGTTTTCTTAATTTTTAATTAAGCTTTTAAGCTTAATAATACTTTTTAGAACAGGATATAAATGTTATCAGTGCTCTCCATAAATTGCAAAGCAAAGTAAAGAATGCAAGAAGCATTAAATGTTGCTTAGTTTCAATTAACTCTCGGGGTTAATGTATTAGTAGTAAATTAGTAATAAAAACGACACCTATGGGATTTGAACCCATGCTCCTGACGGAATTAACTTAGCAGGCTAACGCCTTAACCACTCGGCCAAAGTGTCTTTACTGAAAATATATCTTTGCTTTGCTGCTTTTAATAAGGGCAAAATTAGCAACCTGTATTCCATAAAAAGCAAAACTACAAAATCCCTAAATGTATATAGAATTATGCTTATTTTATTTTAAAATTAATTTATTGTGTGCTTGACAGATAAATTCAATTAAGTTCAAATTGCTAGTCGATTACCTATAAAACAACAAAGGTGACATAATTCATATTTGAATGAATATTCGAGCATCATTTCTCAAAATCTGTCCGAAACTATACAAAAAATCAGAAATTAGTATTCCAAAGTAAGAGGCAATATCAATGTGGATCTATGATAGTTATGCACAAATAAATAAATGCATACATACATAATACATGGGATATTCTGTATATAAATTTAAATATATAAGTTTCATAATGACAACGCAGACTGCCTCTTCGGCTAATTTCGCACAACCTCAAAGTTTAGTCAAGTATTCCAACCCTGTATTGGTATCCACAGCAGGCAAGAAACAGAATAAAGTACAGTTTGAATAACCCAGGATAAAATCAACCCCCAAAATCTTGCGAATACCTACACTGAAGACATCCTCAACTCTATCCTACCCCCACGGGAGTATACCACATAGAAGCAGCAGCTATGGTAACTCTTATGTCAATTCAGGATCCAATCAGTCTCCGCCACTCCAGCCACAAAGCAAGATGTGCTCGACCTGCAATAAAAATTAGATAAAAGATTGCAGCAGAGACAGGCCCGAGAAACAGGAATCTGCCCCATTCGATAGGAACTCTATTCGCAATGCTTCGATGAGCTTATCAGACAAATCACAATAAACTGCGCAGAAAGGGGTCTACTTTTAGTTCGTGTCAGAGATTAAATTCGATCAGTACATTATTGTTGACTCGCATAGACGATCCAGTCATACCAGACCTTGTATGAATCATCCATTGCTTTCGGGATGAGATGCGCCCTTCAAGCAGAACAGAAGAGGAAAGACATGGAAAATAAAATCAGTACTTTCAAGTCGACCACAAGAGAACTCTAAGACCAGGTTTCTGACCTCGAAACCAAAATCAATGATTTAGAAACAGCCGACCGCGAGCAACAAGAAGCCGACAAGCAAACCCACAAGAACAATGTCGAAGCCCAGAAAAGGACCAATCAAATCCTCAAGGAAGAACTCGAAAAGCTCTTACAAGGGCCTCAACAAGCAAAAAAGTGAATGCATGATGATGTCAATTTCGATTTGCCAACAATATATATGATTAAACCTCAAAGATTAGTTATTTTGTTATAGGGGTTGACCAGGAGTGATGGATTGCATAATAATAATAACAATAACAATATAACTAAAGCAGATGAAGGAGTCGTCATTTAGTTAAAAGAAATTACATAAATTTCAGCAATTGGTCTCATCGAAATCTCAAAAGCGAAATTTCATGCAGAGATAAGCTGGCTCACATTTGAGTAATAAAATGTCGGTCAAATTATCTACTTAAAGATCGTTTTCTTCATCTGTTATGAGTTCTTCTCAACTTCGCACTAACAATGGCATTAAATTGCCATTAGCTTACTATAATGATCATCGCCAGATATACTTAGCAAAGAGCAGGGCCTTATCCGAAAAATCAATGAGCTATCGATCCAAATAAATGAGCTTCTCATAAAGAAGGAAGCTAGCCGATGATCAACTCGAAAAAGTCTTACAGAAAAGATCACAAAGCTCCAGCATACTCCAGAAATAAGTTGTCTCAAGAACAGTATCCCTGCCTAATCGAAAGAACATTAAAGACCACATAACCAAAATGAATAACAAAAAGTACTCGCAACTCATCAATGGTGGCAAAGATATCCATTTCGAGACGAGGCTACTCGCGAAAATGTCATTATAAACTCGACAAAAGAGCAGTGGAGATACGAAATGGGTTAGTCCATTCAAGGATACCAATACATTTAAGGCTAACTTTAAAGGAAAATAAATAGTTGCGAAAAAGTTTGAAGGCTTGTTAACAAATTCAAACCCATGTGAGTTAAAGGTGTTGAACTTAGATCGTTTATTCAGAAAGAAAAATGGTAAGTTAGGCAATATTGTGCCCCTTCCAACCTATAAGTTGTAGGCAGTGTCTTCACGTGCAAATCTATTGAAAACAATAAAAAAGAAAGATACCATCCACAAAGTCATTGAAGAATTCAATAATCTCCTATATATTGAAAGAAGCGCCAAAACCAAGTCCAAAATAGGCATTCGTGGCAAGAGTTTTCTACGAGCACCCACACTATAATAACTAATGGGAATAAAAATCCATAAATTCGCAGAAATTACCATCAATTATAGTCATAAGAAGCCTCCTATATTTCAGAATAA